>NC_135818.1:10767419-10995619 GCF_964213995.1 Mustelus asterias | reverse complement strand
CCCACAAACCAACACCAACCACCAACCCCAACAAACCAACCCAACACAAACCACCCACACACCCCCCAAACACCCCCCCTCCCTCCCCCACCCCCCTCACCTCCCTCCCCACCCCCTCCTCATCCGCCCCTCTCCCCACCCCCCCATCCTCCTCTCCCCACCCCCCTCCTCCCTCCCTCCCCACCCCCCTCATCCTCCCTCCCCCCACCCCCCCTCATCCTCCCTCTCCCCACCCCCCTCATCCTCCCCTCTCCCCACCCCCCTCATCCTCATCCCCCTCATCCTCCCTCTCCTCATTCTCCTCTTCCCATCCTCCCTCTCCCCATTCCCCTTCGTCCTCCCTCTCCCATCTCTCTCATCCTCCCCAATGCCCTCATCCTCCCCCTCCTCATCCTCACTCTCCCTCATCCCCTTTCCACCCTCTTTTCTTCCACCTCCCCTTTCACCCTCTTCATCCCTCCTTCTCCCCCTCCACCCCTCCTTCTCCCCCTCCACCCCTCCTTCTCCCCCTCCACCCCTCCTTCTCCCCCTCCACCCCTCCTTCTCCCCCTCCACCCCTCCTTCTCCCCATCCACCCCTCCTTCTCCCCCTCCACCCCTCCTTCTCCCCCTCCACCCCTCCTTCTCCCCCTCCACCCCTCCTTCTCCCCCTCCACCCTTCCTCCTCCTCCTCCTCACCGTTTCCTCAGATGTCCAATGTGAGTCCAACATCTGTCCTGCGGGTCCAGCTGTGCAAAGTTCCGTTTTCTTTTCCTTTTATGCCAGTGACTCTCTCTCCCTCTCTCTCTCTGCCGCCTTCAGAACTCTCCAAGCAAGATGAACTCTGACTCTGTGAGAGATTTCACTATTGCTCCTTTATCCAGAACCTCTCCAGAAAGTAGAAATGCAATAAAAAATAATCTAATTGGACAATCCAGCCTGTAACAGTTCTATGGCAATCTTTGTGTCAGTTTTATTGATACTACAATAACCATTTCTTCACTAGGCGCCCTTTATTGTATCTACCAAGTTACCAAGTTCCAAATATGCTGCGTCATGCTTTTAATCAAAATCCATCTCTGACTCTTAAGTGACTGCTTTCCAGGACATCAAAACTTCTAACGTACTTCAGTCATCCCAAGCATCCTGCAATACTTCAGTTTTTAAAGCATAACCTTGATATCGTCAAGCCAGTGGATTGATCTTAATTATCTTCTGCTTTTCTGAGTCTTTGTAGTGTTCAGCACCATTACCGTGGCCTTTCAATTTGGCTCCATCACTAAGATGATCCACTCACGTCTCCATGCCAACATGCATCTCTGCCTCAGCTTATCTTGATGTGGAGATGTTGGCGTTGGACTGGGGTGGGCACAGTAAGAAGTCTCACAACACCAGGCTAAAGTCCAACAGGTTTATTTGGAATCACGAGCTTTCAGAGCGCTGCTCCTTCATCAGGCGATTAACACCTGTTCCGAAAGCTCGTGATACCAAATAAACCTGTTGGACTTTAACTTGGTGTTGTGAGACTTCTTACTCAACTTATCTTCTGATGAAACCCTCATTCCAAGTTTTGTTACCTGAGGCTATACTATTCCAATGCTCTGGTCAACCTTCCCTCTTCCATCCTCCCTAAGTTTGAGCTTATCCAAAACTCTGATGTACATGCCCGAACTCGCAACAAGTCCCATTCACTCAGCGTCCCTGCGTTCGCTGGCCCACGTTGGTTCCTGGTCTGTTAACACCTCGATTCTAAATTTCTTATCCTTGTTTTCAAATCACAAGGCCTCACCCCTAACCAGCCTCCCATCCATTGACTCCGTCTACACTTCCCACTGCCTCGGAAAAGCAGCCAGCATGATCAAGGATCCCACACACCCTGGACATACTCTCTTCCACCTTCTTCCGTCGGGAAAAGGATACAAAACTCTAAGATCACCTATCAATCAACTCAAGAACAGCTTTTTCCCTGCTGCCATCAACTTTTGAATGGACCTACCATGTACCATATATTAAGCTGATCTTTCTCCACACCCTAGCTATGACTGCAACACTTTATGCTGCACCCTCTCCTTTCCTTCTCCCCTATTCATTCTATGAAGGGTATACTTTGTGCACAAGAAACAATGCTTTTCACTGTATCCCAATACGTGACAATAATAAATCAAATATCTCTCTAACCCCCTCCAACCATATAACCTACGGAGGTCTGCTCTTCTGGGGATGAGAAACTTCAGTTATGAAGAGAGATTGGAGAGGTCGGGACTGTTCTCCTTGGAGAAAAGAAGGCTAACAGGAAATTTGATAGAGATATTCAAAATCATGAGGGGTCTGGACAGAGTAGATAGGGTGAAACTGAACCAGCTCATAAAAGGATTAAGAATGAGGGGGGCAAGACTTAAAGTGATTTGCAAAAGAAGCAAATGTGATGCGAGAAAAAACTTTATCACACAGCGAGTGGTTGGGTGTCTGGAATGTACTGCCTGGAAGTATGGTGGAGGCAGGTTCAATCAAAGGCATTCATAGAATCCCTACAGTGCAGAAGGAGGCCATTCAGCCCATCGAATCTGCACCGACACCAATCCTACCCGGGCCCTATCCCCTCTTAGTTACCCTGCTAATCCCTCTAACCTATCACATCTGGGGTACTAAGGGTTAATTTAGCATGTTCAATCAACCTAACCCGCAATCTTTGGACTGCATTCAAGAGGGCATTGGATGATTACTTGAATAGAAACAATGTGCAGGGATACAGCGAAAAGTCAGGAGAATGGCACTAAGCTATAATGCTCATACAGAGAACCGGTGCAGACACAATGGGCCACAATGAGGATTTTCACAGTAACTACATTGCAGAGTTAATGTAAGCATACCTGTGACTAATGAATAAACTTTAATAAATAAACTTTAACTTTAAATGGCCTTCTTCTGTGCCGTAACAGTTCTGAGTTCTAGCCTCTTGCACAGTCCTCATTTTAATTACTTCACCATTGCAGGCTGTCTTTAGCTGCCCAGGAATTTAGCTCGTAAATTCCCTCCTCTTTTGAGAACATTTCCCCTCCTCCCCCCCCCCCTTCTCTTTCTCCTTCCTGTCTCTCCCCCTTCCCTTGCCCCCTCCTCTCCCTTTTACAACTGTAAGGATGTTATATAAATGCTGATGTAGGTTTCTCAATTAAAAAGCTATCAGCATGCTTTGCACCGCAGCTGTGCCCCAATTGTTGCATACAGAATATCAGCCAGCCTGTAATTTGATACAGAATAGTACATTTGGTACATAATAACATATCCGGTGATTGAGATAACATTGTAATGTGGAAAAGCAAAGTGCGTTCATACCAAGCTTTAGACGTGGTAGTGTTTTGTAACATAACCCCAGGCTTTGACTTTTTCAATAATTTACACACACTTAAGGGTTTGTTTTTGGTAGAAAATACAAACATGCCTAAAACATAATTGTTTTTATACAATGTTCAGCTCAGAAAGCTGCAAGTGGGCCTGCAAATTTGGATGTGGAGATGCTGGCATTGGACTGGGATGGGTACAGTAAGAAGTCTCACAACACCAAGTGCAAATTTGGGAGATTAAGAGATAGAGCGCGTTGTGAAACTCTAGAACTTGCTGGTCGATTTTGTCTTTAGTCTCCCTTTTAACCCATTGGATTTGAATAATAATTTCCATTAAACCCAATGCAAAAAGTTAGGGCTCAAACTTAATAATGTAAGGATCACGATAATTGCTGAGAAAAAAAAACAATAGCTTGGCAGTTAACTGTTCCCTGCTGCGTTCTCCATGCAGTGCTTCTACCGATCAGAGTCAACTTGCCAACCAATCAGTATTCTCTTCTCATGCAGTATAAATTGTTATTCCCTTTGCTGTTGGTAAACTTGCAATCTGTCCTGATGAGTACAAGTTGAAAAGCTTCGATGGCAGGTTTTATTTCAGCAATACTCAGTTTCTGTTCTACCAAACAACTGTTTAAATACCTGGTGGTAAAATAGAAACTAACTGTGCTTAAGATGTTTCGTGCCCAGTTGAAGGTTGTCAGTGACATAGTAGAAGAACTACAAATGTATGATGACAGAGAAAATTCCTGACTCAAAGAAAAGTAGAAACTATCTCTAAAATAAAGCACCTCCATTTATCTCTGTGTCAGATGACCCCTGAGGGAATGTCTTGGATGAAGGAATAGAGAATTGTACAATTGCTGGGAAAAAAAGATAATAGCTCGGCAGTTAACTGTTTCCTGGTGCATTCTCCATGGCAATGCCTCTACCAATCAGAGTCCATTTGCCAACCAATCAGCACTCTCTTCACATGCAGTATAAATTGTTGCAGTTTCAATTTCCGATTTAATTTCTGCAAGCAGAAAATTATTAAAGTATTTTAATAAATGTAAACTTTGATATCTTTTGTCTTTCTCAATCCAATCTAACTTTCCCTCTCTTTATTTCTTTCACTGCATCTAATCTATAGGAACATGGGAATATAATTCAGCCCCTCAAGCCTCTTTGTCATTCATAGGGGAGTTTCACATTAACTTCATTGCAGTGTTAATGTAAGCTTACTTGTGACACTAATAAATAAACTTTTTAAAAAACTTTTGAGTTTCAGATTGGTCCATATTCCAATTCCATTGGCTTCAACCCCGTGAATACCCTTGGCTAGCAAAAATCTAGTAATCTCAGATTTCAAGTTAATAATTGAGTTGATATATAATGATTTTTTGGGGGGATAATTTCACATTTCTACTGCCTATTGCCTTTCCTAACTTATCTCCTGAATGACATAGCTGTAATTTTAAGGCTGTATCACCTTGTCCTGACTATCTGACTAGTAAAAAGATGTTCTCTCCATCTCATCACAGAATCCCTACAGTGCAGATTGAGGCCATTTGGTCCATCGGATCTGCACCAATTCTTCAACAGTCCCACCCTTCACCCACACATTTACCATGGCTAATCCACCTAACCTACTAATTTTGGGACACTAAGGGGCAATTTACCGTGGCCAATCCACCTAACCTGCATATTTTTGGACTGAGGTATACAGCACAGAAGAAGGCCCTTTGGCCCATTTCGTCTGCACCAGTCAAAATCCCAGGGAAGACCTTATTTTAAATAATCCTTTAAACCTCCATATCTCCTGGAATACCAGCTTAGTTAATGTAATTTCTCCTTGTAATTTAACCCCTGGAGCCCTGATAACATTCTGATGAATCTGTAGTCCATCCAAGGACAATATATTCTTTCTAAGGTGTGATATTCTCTTTTATATTCTCACCCTTAAGATACAAAAGTCTACACCGTATTAGCCATTTTGATTATTTTTCTCTACCTGAGCACTACATTTTAGCATTGTGCGGGGGAAGATTGATTGACAAGTCAAAGTCAGGTGGTTTGTTCCCAGAAAAATCCAAGGATTCACTTTCAGTTTTGGTTCAGAGTCAGAAGCTGCCCTGGTTGTCAAGTGGCAGGCAGGTTTTCTCTCTCTCTCTCAACCTGGTCTTGTGAATTCTGCTGGCCAGCTAGAAGCAGGTCTCCTGGCCTTCCTGGGGTGAAAATTCTGCTAGTTGGTGGTTTGCTAGTTAGCACCTAGAGTTTCTCTCCCTCTGGTGTTCTGGGAAGCTGTTCTGACATCAAGCTTATCAAGAGAACTGCAGCATCCAACTAAAGGACTAAGTTCCAGCATCACGTGAGCATTCATATTTTCTGTGTTAAACCTGTGGCAAGGGTTTTGTTTATGGGATTGGTTTGGTTGGAACGGTAGTTAGTTGTCAAGGTTTAGGCAAGATCTTTTTTTTTCTTGTTTGTAAATGGTAAACGTTATTGCTAATTTTCTTTCCAGACATGTTAACTGTATTCTTAAATAAATTTTGTTTGATAAATTAGTTTGATTTGATTTATTATCGTCACATGTGTTAGTATACAGCGAAAAGTATTGTTTCTTGCGCGCTATACAGACAAAGCATACTGTGGTGATATAAACAGGGCCTAGTTTTAAGGCTGATAAAATTGGATATCCTAAATTAAAGAATTGAGCATTTTGAAATCAAACACAGTCAAACCTCAGGCAGGCCAATTGTACAATACACAAATGTGTCTGGGCCTGACCCATCAACCACCCATCAAAGGTCGTTACACTCTACTTGAGACTTAGCAGGAGATCATGGCACCTCATTGAAATGCACCGGCCTATTGTTAGAAGCCCAGATCGGACCAGACTTTCTGTCACCAAGAGTTCCTGTAGATACCTTATCTGATAACGAGTTCAACAACATGGAGATGGACACCTGGGGGGCGGACCCTGGTGTCCTGTCAGGCAGACATCAAGAAACCCACTGGGTATTGGAACCCCCTCCTGGGACCTCATTGGCCGGAAGCCAGAGAAGTTTCTGGAAAGGCAAGCAGGCTGGGGGATAAAGGGACACACTTCGAGTCACACAGGAGTGAAGACTCGACAGGGGAGACGGCCGTGACCATTCGGACGACTGACCAGAGAAGGAAGAAGCAGCCATCGAGACTCACCTTCGTGACGACGGACCAGAGGGACTCAGAGAATCGGACCTGCAGTTCAACCAAACCATCTTTACGGGTAGTATACTTGAATCTGCCATGGTATCCTCTTGTTTTATGTGGGTAATTTAAGGGTTAATAGTGTTATTATTAATAAACTTGTTGAACCTTTACTTGTGTTTGTCCTTTGCCCATCTTGCAAATAAGGGCACCGGGGTAAAACCTTGGAGTAAGTAAACTGGTTGAAAGTATCTGAGAATTAACAGGTATAACAATACCGTTTATAGAGAAGGAAATGAGAGGGTGCATAATGTAGTGTTACAGTCATGGCTAAGGTGTAGAGAAAGATCAACTTAATGCATTCAAAAGTCTGACAGCAGCAGGGAAGAAGCTGTTCTTGAGTCAGTTGGTACGTGACCTCAGACTTTTGTATCTTTTTCCCAACAGAAGAATGTCCAAGGGTGCGTGGAGTCCTTAATTATGCTGGCTGCCTTAATCATGCTGGCTGCTTTGCCGAGGCAGCAGGGAGTGTAGACAGAGTCAATGGATGGGAGGCTGGTTTCATAGAATCATAGAAACCCTACAGTGCAGAAGGAGGCCATTCGGCCCATCGAGTCTGCACCGACCACAATCCCACCCAGGCCCCACCCCCACCCCCACATATTTACCCGCTAATCCCTCTAACCTGTGCATCCCAGGACTCTAAGGGGCAATTTTTAACCTGGCCAATCAACCTAACCCGCACATCTTTGGACTTTGCATGATCGATTGGGCTACATTCATGACCTTTTGTAGTTCCTTGTGGTCTTGGGCAGAGCAGGAGCCTTACGAAGCTGTAATACAATAAGAAAGAATGCTTTCTTTGGTGCATCTGTAAAAGTTGGTGAGAGTCGTAGCTGACATGCCAAATTTCCTTAGTCGTCTGAGAAAGTAGAGGTGTTGGTGGGCTTTCGTAACTATATTGTCAACATGGGGGGGACCAGGACAGGTTGTTGGTGATCTGGACATCTAAAAACTTGAAGTTCTCGACCCTTTCTACTTCGTCCCCGTTGATGTAGACAGGGGCATGTTCTCCTTTACGCTTCCTGAAGTCGATGACAATCTCCTTCGTTTTGTTGACATTGAGAGATTATTGTTGCTCACCGGTTCACCAGATTCTCTATCTCATTCCTGTACTCTGTCTCGTCATTGTTTGAGATCCGACCCACTATGGTGGTGTCGTCAGCAAACTTGAAAATCGAATTGGAGGGGAATTTGGTGTATAAGGTGTATAGTAGGGGGCTGAGAACACAGCCTTATGGGGCACCGGTGTTGAGGATGATCGTGGAGGAGGTGTTGTTGCCTATCCTTACTGAATGTGGTCTGTGAGTTAGGAAGTTCAGGATCCAGTTGCAGAGGGAGGTGCCGAGGCCCAGGCCACGGAGTTTGGAGATGAGTTTCGTGGGAATAATGGTGTTGAAGGCTGAGCTGTAGTCAATAAACAGGAGTCTGACATAGGTGTCCTTGTTATCTAGGTGTTCCAGGGTTGTGTGCAGGGCTAGGGAGATGGCGTCTGCTGTGGACCTATTGCAGCAGTAGGCAAATTGTAGTGGATCCAGGTAGTCCAGGAAGCTGGAATTGATACATGTCAAGGCTAGCCTTTCGAAGCACTTCATAATGATGGATGTCAGTCACCGGCCGATAATCATTAGCCATGGTATAGGGTGGAGTGGTGAGTCTGGGTAAGATACTCTGTAGAAAGTTGGTGCAGACTCGATGGGCCAAATAGTCTCCTTCTTCACTGTAGGGATTCTAAGACCAACCTGTCTATATCTTCCTGCAACCTAAGACTTTCTTCCTATTATTCACCCTGCCAATCTTCCTGTCATTCGCAAACTTGCTCATCATTTGCCCCACATTCTCATCTATATATACTTTATATATATATCACAAACATAAAGGGACCTAGCACTGATCCCTGTGGTACACCACTGGACATCGACCTCCAGTCACACAACAGCCTTCCACCACACCTTTTACGTCCACCACTCAGCCAGTTTTGGATCCCATGCGTTTTTGCCTTCTTTATCACTAGGGAGCTTTTAAGTAGCGTGCCTTAATGATTATCATTTGAATCATACCTGGAGTGAAACATCATATGCTTTCCCGAGTCAAATCCAAGATGCAAATTTATGATCCAGGCAGACTTTATAAAACACTTTGGAGTTTCTGACCTGAATTATAACACCCTATTAACCTGTCCTGCCACTTCAGGGATCTGTGGACAAGCACCCCAAGATCCCTCTGAGCTTCCGAGTGTCCTGCTGCCATTCAATGAGCACTCCCTTGTCTTGTTACCCCTTCCAAAGTGCATCACCGTGCACTTTTCAGTGTTAAATTCCATCTGCCACTGACCTGCCCATCTGGCCCGGGTTCAATTCCTGCTTTGTTTGACTGTCTGTGTGGAGTTTGTACGTTCTCCCCGTGTTTGCGTGGGTTTCCTCCAGGTGCTCCAGTTTCCTCCCACACTCCAAAGATGTGCAGGTTAAGTTGATTGCTAAATTGCCCCTTAGGTTCCCAAGATGTGTGGGTTAGATGGATTAGCCATGGTATAGGGTGGAGTGGTGAGTCTGGGTAAGATACTCTGTAGAAAGTTGGTGCAGACTCGATGGGCCAAATAGTCTCTTTCTTCACTGTAGGGATTCTAAGACCAACCTGTCTATATCTTCCTGCAACCTAAGACTTTCTTCCTATTATTCACCCTGCCAATCTTCCTGTCATTCGCAAACTTGCTCATCATTTGCCCCACATTCTCATCTATATATACTTTATATATATATCACAAACAAAAAGGGACCTAGCACTGATCCCTGTGGTACACCACTGGATACCGACCTCCAGTCACACAACAGCCTTCCACCACACCTTTTACGTCCACCACTCAGCCAGTTTTGGATCCCATGCGTTTTTGCCTTCTTTATCAGTCTCCCAAGTGGGACCTTGTTCAAAGGCTTTGCTACATCAACTGCACTACCCTCATCTACACACCCAATCACCTCCTCGAAAAATTCAATCAAATTCGTTAGGCATGACCACCCTCTGACAAAGCCATGCTGACTATCCCTGATCAAACCTTGCCTCTCCAAGTGGAGATTAATTCTTTTCTTCAGAATTTTCTTCAATAGTTTCTCTATTCTCTAATAGTTTCTCGGTGGCAGCTCACGGCGCCACAGACCCGGGTTCAATACCCAGCTTGGGTCAATGTCTGTGCGGAGTCTGCACGTTCTCCCCGTGTCTGCTTGGGTTTCCTCTGGGTGCTCCGGTTTCCTCCCACAGTCCGAAAGACTTGCTGGTTAGGTGCATTGGCTATGCTAATATTTGTTTTTTATTCATCCGTGGGACATGGGCATCACTGGCTGGCCAGTATTTATTGCCCATCCCTAGTTGCCCTTGGAGGGCAGTTGAGAGTCAACCACATTGCTGTGGCTCTGGAGTCACATGTAGGCCAGACCGGGTAAGGACAGCAGATTTCCTTCCCTAAAGGACATTAGTGAACCAGATGGGTTTTTCTGAAAATCAACAATGGTTTCATGGTCATCAACAGATTCTTATTTCCAGATATTTTTTATTGAATTCAAATTCCACCGTTTGCCATGGCGGGATTCGAACCCGGGTCCCCAGAACATTAGCTGAGTTTCTGGATTAATAGTCTAGCGATAATACCACTGGGCCATCGCCTCCCCTCAGTGTACCCGAACAGGCGGCACAGTGTGGCGACTAGGGGATTTTCACAGTAACTTCATTGCAGTGTTAATGTAAGCCTACTCGTGACACTAATAAATAAACATTAAACTATCCCTTTTGTATTCCAGGTAGTAACACTGATGTGACAAAATAGTTCTAAATTCCAGGGAATGAAAACCTAGTTTGTGTAATCCTTCATGATTTGATAATCTCTTTCTGTCCATTTGTATGTTCTCTAACCTATTGTCAACTGTGTTCATGTCTGTCCTGCTAAATATTTAGTTTGAAATATGGCAGGCGGACTAGCATCATTGAAATGTGGAATAAAAAGTTGACAGCAGAAAAATATTTATTCACTCCTAAATCTGCTGAGCAGGCAGCAGTATTGAATTGCGTTTAGTTAGATTAGGTCAGGATGAACCTCTGTAAATTATTCATGCCTCATATTAGACTGGTCCCAAATGCTGCTATAAACAAGAGGAATAATTCAGCAACCAGGGGAAGAAATGTTGCAACGGCTTAAAACAAAATGGATCTGACTTGAGGATAAACCACAAAGCAGACACAAAAAACGAACTGTGGTCTGGCCAATCGCTGTCACAGCAAGATGATGAGACTGAAAGCCGACAATCGGAGGTGCAATAATAATTTTACCGGGTGTGATATTTATAATCCGGCTTTACATTAGGCATGGGGAGGAGCTGAGAAGATGATGCGAGGGAGAGCCAGGCAAGGGGAGTGGGAGGATCGCAGAGGAGGAGAGGGGAGGAGTGTGGTAAGGAAATAACAGTAAGAAGTCTCACAACACCAGGTTAAAGTCCAACAGGTTTATTTGGTAGCAAATACCATAAGCTTTCGGAGCGCTGCCCCTTCGTCAGATGGAGTGAAAATCTGTTCTCCAACAGTGCACAGAGACACAACATCAAGTTACAGAATACTAGTTACAGAATCAAGTTACAGAATACTAATAATTAGTATTCTGTAACTTGATGTTGTGTCTCTGTGTACTGTTGGAGAACAGATTTTCACTCCATCTGACGAAGGGGCAGCGCTCCGAAAGCTTATGGTATTTGCTACCAAATAAACCTGTTGGACTTTAACCTGGTGTTGTGAGACTTCTTACTGTGCTTACCCCAGTCCAACGCCGGCATCTCCACATCGTAAGGAAATAAGGCAGGGTTTTGATTTATTGTCACATGTATCAGCATACAGTGAAAAGTATTGTTTCTTGCACGCTATACAGACAAAGCATACCGTTCATAGAGAAGGAAAGGAGAGGGTGCAGAATGTAGTGTTACAGTCATAGCTAGGATGTAGAGAAAGATCAACTTAATGCAAGGTAGGTCCATTCAAAAGTCTGATGGCAGCAGGGAAGAAGCTGTTCTTGAGTCGTTTGGTACGTGACCTCAAATTTTTGTATTTTTTTCCCGACAGAAGAAGGTGCCCGGGGGGATGCGTGGCGTCCTTGATTATGCTGGCTGCTTTGCCGAGGCAAAGTCAGAGACAGAGTAAACAACTAAACAAGTCTGTAGACAGAGTCAATGGGTGGGAGGCTGGTTTGCGTGATGGATTGGCCTTCGTTCATGACCCTTTGTAGTTTCTTGCGGCCTTGGACAGAGCAGGAGCCACATCAAGGTGTGATACAACAGATGCTATGCTACATCCGTTTGTGAGCCCAACTCCCACTCATCTGATGAAGGAGCGGCGCTCCGAAAGATCGTGCTGCCAAATAAACCTGGTGGACTTTAACCTGGTGTTGTGAGACTACTTTCTGTAAAAGTTGGTAAGAGTTGTAGCGGACATGCCGAATTTCCTTTTTCTTCTGAGAAAGCAGAGGCGTTGATGGGCTTTCTTAACTATAGTGTCAGCATGGCGGGACCAGGACAGGTTGTTGATGATAAGGACACCTAAAAACCTGAAGTTCTCGACCATTTCTACTTTATCTCAATTGATGTGGACAGGGGCATGTTCTCCACTACGCTTCCTGAAGTCGATGACTATCTCCTTCATTTTGTTGACATTGAGGAAGAGATAGATTATTGTCGTCATAGGGAGAAGGGATGCATGGAGCAATGGGAGAGGAAAGAGATGCGATCTAAGGCTCTGACAAGCTTTCTCAGCCAGCTGGCTGGTAGCAAGCCAACAGTTACTAAAATGAAGGGCTGTCAGAAGGGGTTGAAGGAAGACAACTGCGCTGGAAAAAAAGTTTAAAGTTTTCAGTACAGGGATGATTAAGCAGGTTGTTCTTTGTAGTGACTAACATCCATTCCTACTCACAGAGGAGGTGGGCAGGGGAGAGGTGGGTGCTGTTATTCCAGATGTTAACTGGTGGTAGCTTTAACTGTTCAGGAGTCATTCTGAGATGATCTCAGGTGACAGCTGTTGCGCTTTGCAGCTTTACACTATGTGTTTTGATTTGATTTATTATTGTCACATGTATGAGTATAGTGAAAAGTATTGTTTCTTCTTGCGCGCTAGACAGACAAAGCATACCATTCATAGAGTACATAGGAGAGAAGGAAAGGAGAGGGTGCAGAATGTAGTGTTACTGTCATAGCTAGGCTGTAGAGAAAGATCAACTTAATATAAGGTATGTCCATTCAAAAGTCTGATGAAGGGCGGCACGCTGGCACAGTGGTTAGCACTGCTGCTTCACAGCCGCCAGGGACCCGGGTTCGATTCCCAGCTTGGGTCACTGTCTGCGTGGAGTCTGCATGTTCTCCAGCGTGGATTTCCTCCGGGTGCTCCAGTTTCCTCCCACAGTCCGAAAGACGTGCTGGTTAGGTACATTGGCTATGCTACATTCTCCTTCAGTGTACCCGAACAGGCGCCGGGGTGTGGCGACTCTAGCATTTTCACAGTAACTTCATTGCAGTGTTAATGCAAGTCTACTTGTGACACTAATAAATCAACTTAAACTGATGGCAGCAGGGAAGAAGCACTTCTTGAGTCGGTTGATGTGTGATCTCAGACTTTTGTATCTTTTTCCCAACGGAAGAAGGTGGAAGAGAGAATGTCCAGGGTGTGTGGGGGTCCTTGATTATGCTGGCTGCTTTTCCGGGGCACCGGGAAGTGTCGACGGAGTCAATGGACGGGAAGCTGGGTTGCCCTCTTTGGACTGGGCTACGTTCACAACCCTCTGTAGTTCTTGTGGTCTTGGACAGAGCAGGAGCCATACCGAGCTGTGATACACCCAGAAACGATGCTTTTTATGGTGCATCTGTAAATATTGTTGAGAGTCGCAGCTGACATGCCAAATTTCCTGAGCCTCCTGAGAAAGTTGGTTGGTGTGCTCTGTTTCAAGGTTTATCTATGTTCAGTGACAATTGACTGGATACCATCAGTGCATCTTTGGCCAGGATATATATTTATTGGAAGAGTAGGTTGTTTTCTGTTCAGTGAGGTGAGTGGACTCAATTTCGTTCCATCTTCGTGGTTACAGGTATTGCCTGCTCAGATGCAATTGTGCAGGGATTTTTGAAGATGATTTTGCACTCAGTGGCTGTTTTGCTTTGCAGACTCTGATCCCTCAGCTTCTGCTACATCCCAGCGGTCTTCTGTATTCCCCCGATGATTCACTGTGAACCCATAACCGCCTCTTCAACCCAGGGTGTTCAGGTTTACGTTGCTGTTCTCCTCCAAGCACTTTTTTCAAAAGGTGTGAGTGTTTGTGATACACATTAACTTTGGAGTTTTCAGGTGGAATGTTAACTTAATAGCTATCAAGTACAGATCACACAGGCTGTTTCCACAGTTGGGACAATTCAGTTTAACGGCTCCTGCCATCCAACAATCCTAATTGTTTTCCCCAGGAGTACCTGACAGTTATTAAAGGCTCGGTTCAAGTGGTTTTACTGCACAAATTCCTGTCCCCTTGCAGCCAATTAGTCACATAACACTATTCCACCACCTGCTAGCACACTATCTCTGAAATTCCAAAGCAACTTGTCTTTGTAGTGGCTCAGGGATAAAATTGGACAGAAACCCAGAAGACAATTCGTATATGGAGGGGAAAGGTACATAATCCTCGCGTCATAGAATCCTTACAGTACAGAAGGAGGCCATTTGGCCCATCGAGTCTGCACCCACCACAATCCCACCCAGGCCTTATTCCCGTAACCCCATGCATTTACCCTGCTAATCCACCTGACACTACGGTCAATTTAGCATGGCCAATCAACCTAACCCACACATTTTTGGACTGTGGGAGGAAACCGGAGCACCCAGAGGAAACCCACGCAGACACAGGGAGGAAGTGCAAACTCCACACAAACAATGATCCGAGGCCAGAATTGAACCTGGGTCCCTGGTGCTGTAAGGCAGCAGTGCCAACCACTGTGCCACTGTACCGCTCACAAAGCCACCGCCCATTGTGTCCATATACTCATGAACCTTTTAAAATGGACATCAAATCAGGATTGCTGGCTTTTTTCTAAGAATACAGAGAAAAATCAAAGAGGTATGCCACTTAGGGCCAATATGAGAAGGGATTTCTTCAGTCAGAGGATGGTGAATCTTTGGAATTCTCTGCCTCAGAGGGCTCTTTGGCCCTCATTGAGTATGTTCAAAGCCGAGTTCCACAGATTTCTACATACCAATGATATCAAGGTACAGGGAGATGTAGGAAGGTGGCGTTGAGGTAGATCAGCTATGATCTGGTTAAAAGCCAGAGCGGGCTCGAGGGGCTGAATGGCCTACACCTGCTCCTATGTTCCTAGTTCAGAGAAGCTGATGTCGCCTCTCGTTCTTCCCATACTGTACTGGGGCTGGAGTAAAAACAGAAAATGCTGGAAAAGCTCAGCAGGTCTGGCAGCATCTGTGGAGAGAGAAGCAGAGTTAACTGGGCCTGGGGGGGGGGGTGCAGATTTTTCCAGCCATTCCTGCCAGCGGGATTTATTGGTCCCGCTGCAGTGAATGGAGATTTGGCTGAGCGCTGAATTATTCTCTCTCCTCACTTGCAGCAGGGTGTGAATGGCCAGTAAGATCGCACCCAACATTTTGGGTCCAATTTGATTCCATACATGCTAGATTCAGTTGACTAAATTTTTAAAAATGTCCTTCGCAAATTACACCCTGAATTACTTCATGGCAAATGAAGTACTTTTGAAGTGGAATCACTGTTGTAATTTGGAAAACATTGCGGCCAGTTTGCACACAGCAAACTCCCACAGAATACAAGGCGACGACCATCAGGTAATCATCCTTGTCATGTTGACTGAGGGATAAATATTAGCCAAGATATCAGGGATAATTCACCTACTCTTCTTTGAAATGTTACCATGGGATCTTTCACATTCACCCGAGAAGGCAACCGAAGGATCAGTATGATATCTCATCCGAAAGACAGCATCCCTGACAGCGTAGCACTCATTCAGTATCGCACTAATGCAAGTACTAATATACTAATACATGTGACAATAATAAATCAAATCAAATTCACTGGAGCATTACCCCAATTCTTGTCTCTGGAATGGGACTCAAAACCACAGCTTTCTGCTAGAGGCAGGAGTCTAAACAATTGACACAGAATCTACAGCCTTCCCCATCCATGTTTATGGATACCTGGCTATTTTTATTGGCCAATTTGTGTTCCCAAATTATTGTATGGTTCACTGTTCCTTTTTGATTTGATTTATTGTCATATGCATTAGTACACAAAGTACTGTTTCTTGCATGCTATACAAAGCATACTGTTCATAGAGAAGGAAATGAGAGTGTGCAGAATGTAGTGTTACAGTCATAGCTAGGGTGTAGAGAAAGATCAACTTAATGTGAGGCTGGTCCATTCAAACGTCTGACAGCAGCAGGGAAGAAGCTGTTCTTGAGTCATTTGGTACGTGACCTCAGACGTTTGGAGCTTTTTCCCGACAGAAGGCAGCGTTCCCAGGATCAACTTTTGAATGAATTGATCCCGCTGTTGAGGTAGCTGCAGGCTCATAAAAGTGATTATTTAAGTATGAAGTTTACCTGGGCAGCGTGTAAAAGTTTTGAAGTATATTTATTAGGCACAAGTAAGGCTTACATTAATTAACACTGCAATGAAGTTACTGTGAAAATCCCCTAGTCGCCACACTGCGGCTTGGGTACACCAAGGGAGAATTTAGCATGGCCAATGCACCTAACCAGCACGCCTTTCGGGGGAAACAGGAGCACCCGGAGGTAACACACGCAGACACAGGAAAAACGTGCAGACTCCACACAGTGACCCAAGCCGGGAACCCCAGATCCCTGGCGCTGTGAGGCAGCAGTGCTAACCACTGTGCCACCCATGGCCATGGCATGTGTCGTGACTGTCCAAAAAAAAAGATTCTGGGTACTCATTTTGATTTTGTCATCAAGCCATAACAAGAAATGAGTAATCTCTAGCCACTTTCCTGTGATTTTTGAAGTGATACTGTTAAGAAGGAAAATTACATCAGACAATTCTTTGCATTGGTGGTGCTCAACATATTGCAGAGATTTGTTTAATGTTCCACACTACTGGCAAATGCAGGAAATATCACCGGAGGTGAGCATCAAAAGTATATGGTCTCACTGAGCTTGTACCAGAATGTTTTCCATAATTTAGTTGCTGAGTAGGGCACAGTGGTTAGCATTGCTGCCTCACAGCGCCAGGGACCCAGCTTCAATTCTGGCCTCGGGTGACTATGTGGAGTTTGCACATTCTCCCCGTGTCTGCCTGGGTTTCCTCCTGGTCCTCCGGTTTCCTTCCACACTCCAAAGATGTGCGGGTTAGGTTGATTGGCTATGCTAAAATTGCCCCTTAGTGTCAGGGGGATTAGCAGGGTAAATACTTGGGGTTATGGGAATAGGGCCTGGGTGGGACTGTTGCCGATGTAGGCTTGATGGGCCAAATGGCCTCCTTCTGCACTGTAGGGATTCTAAGATTCTAAGTCCGGAACTCAGCTCACTTAGCTCTACAAATAAATACTCCTAAATGAAGGTTAAATCAAGCTTGGCAGGGACCTGTGCAGATTTGTATAATTTTAGTTGTTCACACTCCTTTATTTATAGGGCTTTCTTGGCTCTTGCCAATTGTAATAATAAAAATTGATTGTTGGCTGATATTCTTTATTGCAAAGTACAGTCTAAGATCTTAGAAACCTCGCTCTTCCCAAAGGAAATCCAGGGCTGTGGTAGGGTTTACAAAGTTCCAAAGTGTTAAATAAAATGCAATTGGTCATCCAAAGTGCTAATTGGGTTAAATGGTCCATTTTTATATCATCTGGCGTCACCATCATGATGAACATCTAGTTCCTGATTCATGTTAATATGTGAGGGGCACTGTTTAGTTCTGGGAAGGTTATTGTTGTGGAGGTAAGGGAACTAGAATGCTGGGTTTGAGCGTCTACCAGAATATCTAAAAGAAAATGGGTATAGAAATAGACACTAGCCAGACTTAAAAGGGAAGATGCCAGTCAATATTCAAATTTGGCAGCCAAACCCATTAAAATCTTTTAACTAACCCCAAGAAAATCCCATTTCTATTTTTCCCCCAAATGATAGCTATTACATAAATTGTAAGTCTGAATTTAAAACACTGCTGCCTCATTGGGAACATAGGAGATAGAAGGGGGAGGCGGCCATTCAACCCCTCAAGCTTACCTTGCCATTCAATCATGGCTGATCATCTACTTCGACACTATCCCATATCCCTTGATCTGCCTTGAACATACTCAATGACTGAACCTCCACAGCCCACTGGGGCAGAGAATTACAAAGATTTACCACCCCTGGAGTGAAGAAACTTATCTTGGAATCTGGCCTACCCCTTATTCTGAGGCTGTGTTCCCGACCACCTGCCCGAGCCAGCCAAGGGAAACATCCTTCACATCTACCTTGTCAAACCCTGCGAGAATTGTGTTTCTCTTCTAAAGTTGAGAGAATCCATACATCATCCCCACCCCTCCTTCCATACCCAGGATCAGATAGAATCAACATGACAAGCACTTCTAGTGCAGTCTGAAAAGTCACATTAAGGTGTTAATGTTCAAGGATAATGGCCTCCTGTTGCAATGTAGGGATTCAATGTAATTCTGTTTATAATGCTTAGAAAATACCCGTTTTTAGCAGTCCAATTTATGACAATATAATAGCAGATAATCTAATACAACTATAAAAGTGGTTCTGCTGCTTGTTGGCATAACGGAATGGGCCAGCTTCCAAGGTGCAAGAGTGAATTAGAAAAGTTTGGTGCAATTTTTAAAATGTGTTGCAATGCAATAGACATGCAAATGTCCCAGTGGTGGGCAACCCGCCCTCTGCAGGCCATCTGGGTTCTGAGTACAGCCCATGAGACCTTTTGTTGACTGTTGTCCACATGCAGGGTTGCTACCTTTTCACTGATTTCCATCCAGTGATATGCACATAAAAGGGCAAGTGGAGTTGCATGCTGATTGCTCACAACATTGACTATGAAGCTGTGCACTCCCTCTACAAGTATAAACATTTTTGTTTTTACCATTTGAAGTTGATGGTATTATACAAGTGATTAAACATCTAACTCATGAGATATTTGGTATTTATTAAACATTTATTCATGGGGGTCATGGTTAGTGAACAAGCTCAATTTCGATGCTATGGCCCACAGATATATTCAACGAACAATGCCTTGCCTCTGATTAGAATCATAGAAATCATAGAAACCCTACAGTGCAGAAGGAGGCCATTCGGCCCATCGAGTCTGCACCGACCACAATCCCACCCAGGCCCTACCCCCACATATTCACCCGCTAATCCCTCTAACCTACGCATTTTAGGATTCTAAGGGGCAATTTTCTTTAACCTGGCCAATCAACCTAACCCACACATCTTTGGACTGTGGGAGGAAACCAGAGCACCCGGAGGAAACCCACGCAGACACGAGGAGAATGTTCAAACTCCACACAGACAGTGACCCGAGCCGGGAATCGAACCCGGGACCCTGGAGCTGTGAAGCAGCAGTGCTAACCACTGCGCTACTGTGCTTTCTGGGTCCAGAAAGCTGTAAAATGTAGTGTTCAACAATTCTAGATCAAACTACCAGTGATTCGGCTATTGACATTTATCTCTAGACCCACCTTTTGCTTCTTGTCCCATTACCTCACAATTGAGGCATTTTCTCTCTACCACATTGCACTCTATGATAGACCTTCCATTGTTATTTCCTTGCCTACATATCAGCTTAAAACTGGGTACATTCCTTAACTTTCAGTTCTGATCCCAGGTCATTGATCTGAAACATCAATGTTTCTCTCTCAGCAGATGCGCAGAGTATTTAAAGCAATTTCAAATTTCTATCATCTGTACTATTTTGCTTTCATAGCCAAGAGATTTCCAGTACTGCAATTGCAATCTATTTTAGCTAGAACTGATAAAAGTTTATTTTATCAATTTCTCACTAGAGTCACAAGTAGGCTTACATTAACACTACAATGAAGCTGCTGTGAAAATCTCCTAGTCACCACACTCTGGTGCCTGTTCAGGTACACTGAAGGAGAATTTAGCATGGCCAATGCACCCAATCAGCAGTTCTTAGATAAAGCTCGACACAACATCGTGGGCCGAAGGGCCTGTTCTGTGCTGTACTGTTCTATGTTCTTGGATTGTGGGAAGAAATTGGAGCCCCCAGAGGAAGCCCACGCAGACACAGGGAGAATGTGCAGACTGTGCACATTGACCCAATCCAGGAATCAGGTCCCTGGCGCTGTGAGGTAGCAATGCTAACCACTGTGTCACTGTAAAAAATGCCAGAAATTTATTTGGACCTTTCTGGAATTCCAGATGCCTCAATTGGCCATTTTTAGCCAATGAAACTATTGTAATACATGAAATGTGGCAGCCAATTTGTATGCTGCACTGATTCACAAACAGCTATGAATTAAAATTACCTATCGTCTTAAGTGATGCTGCTTGAGGAATAAATGACATGCGAAATTCAGTTTTTCCATTAGGGCCATATAATATACCATCTGAGTGACAGCATTTCCCAACAAAAAAGAACTTTCACCTATTGTAGAGGTAATCGGAGATTCCACGTTCAGATCACAAATAGAATTTGAACTCTTGACTGACTCAAAGCAATAATGTCACCACCAAGTCAATGCCAATAGATCAATTTAAAAAAGTGAAAGTTAGAGGGGAAGCTGTTAGTTTATGTCGCCCTGAATAAACTGAACTTTTTAATCAATTACACTCCTATTATTATCCATTTAATCCATCTTCAAAATCTGAACAAGGGAATTGGAGCCCTGTATTTTAATGACTGCAGTGTTGCTCTGCTTTGTTTGGCAGAAATGTGCAAAAAACATTGCAAGTGTATATATTTTCAAACTGCATTGCAGATCCTAGTTTAAAAATATGGCTACAATATGCATTTTACACAAGATTCTAAATGCAGCAATAATTTGTCCATCTGCTCAGATATGGAGCTAACCACTCAATTTTCTGCCCTCCACTTTGTTCCTTAATCCTCATTTTGCACAAAGATTAAGGGTGACCTAATAGAAGAGCAGAAAGAAAATTTCCCCTGGAGGCATCCAGAACAAGGACATCTAACTTGAGATCCAGGTTTTTCAGTGGTGATGCCACAAGCAAGACTGAAGAATTTCCTCCCCAAAAGCTGTTGAGGTTGAAAAATTTAAACAGATTTTCAACAGCATTAAGGGTTATGAAACTATAGTAGGTGGATATAGCTCATCCATTATCTAACTGAATAGTGGAATAGACTCAAGGGACTGATGCATAGGCTTGTTCCAAAACAGAACTCCATATACATCATACAAGCAGGCATTATTTTTCACTAATCAGTTGCTTAAAAAAAACATGCCTAATTGGATCATTACACTCAGCAGTTGCATAACCAGAATAAAGACACATTTATAGATTTCAGCTGAAATTTTTATTTTGATATTAGAACATGATAAAACTACATTTAGCAAAATACAATTTGACAACATAAGCATGTGAAAAATTAGATTAAAAAGGCATTTTGAATCCTCGTTGAAAGTCAAAAATATTCCTCCTATCTTTGCCAAGACAGACCTGACAGGAGTGTTTAAGTTTACACGTGGTACCTGCAACTACCAATCAAATCCTTTTAGCAAGTTTCGAAACAAAACTGATAGTTGAGGATGTATTATGTCCACAGAAGGTAGAGCACAATTCATTTCATAGGGACATGACCTGGTACTATATAACGCAAGTTTCCAAGCATTGCTTACTAGTGGTTTTGAGATAAGTAACTTACAAAATCATTTACAAACGCACACCTTGAAAGTGTTCTGAAAATACCTTAAATGTCAATTTTCTTTTTGCTAACTGTCTGCACTGTGCAAAGGATCTTAGTATGTTGCTTTGCCTAAACTATGCACTGCCTCAAACGTGGTGGACACAGATTTGATAAATACATGGGAGAAAAAACCCTGCAGTGACGTGGGGTAAGAGCGGAGGAGTGGAACGAATTGGATTACTAGTCAAACGAGCCAACATGCTGAATGGACCAAATAGAATAGTATGGCACAGAAGGAGCCGATGATTATATAAAGATTTGAGCTCAGATTTACTTTTTTTTGCTGTCGATTTATGATAGGTTAAATGGGTAGATCACCCCCCCTTCCTAGACAAGTAGCTGTTCTTTACTTGGAAATCCAGACACTAATGGGAGATGGACTATAATTGTCTGGGATAGGGCGTGATTACTGTGCCAGATTCAGTGTGTGTGGACTATCCACTTATTTTCAGGAATCACTGGCAGATCAAAAGCAAGGACTCTACTCGTTTCCCATTCCCAATGCAAAGCAAAGATCACTCTGCAACTACCCAAAGTTCATTTGTCAGGCTCAATTATCTATTGACAATACAATTCATAAATGAGAGCCTACTGTTTTGCACTGGAAACTAATTCTGTGAGTTTTTGAACCAATTTCTGTGCTCAAGAACAATGGCAAGCAACTCCCTTTCATATCTATTAAGTTCCTCTAAAATCTAGATCAGTTGTTAGAAATACTCTAATAGCTCAAAAATCCTGTTACTGAGTGGCTGTGTAAAAAAATGCAAGTAATCAATCTTTAATTATCTCTGCAATGTGTTCTTCACTATCTATATGCAATAAGAGCAGAGTTCCCAGTTGATTAAAATTGATTCTGGGACCTTGTATTAAAATTAACACTACATTATCTCCCAAGTGGCAAGTACAATAGAAATTTCGCATGAATAGCCACTGTGCTAAAGGCAATTTTGAAACTTTAGCAACAATGTGGGTGAACTTGGCAGCAAGTGGGCTCACTGCTGAGTTTATCCATATGGACCACCTTCACTGCTGCTTTAGTCAGAACCAAATACAAAAACAGCAAATCATGTCATGCGGGTTTTGGGGGGGGTAGCCTGTGGTGTACTAGCCTTTTGACAATCATTGTACAGGTACTTACACTTGAATAATGAATACTTGGTCATTTCAGAGTGTGAGCAGCAACATTGGAATTGCATCCCAAAAAAGGATGGAGAAAAGTTGTAAAATTCAAAAAGATTGAAATATTGAGGGCTTAAAATCATAATAGATTGGCATTCAATTTCTCAGAAGAGCAACCCTTCCCCTAAAGGGGCAGAGTGGTGGTGGTGAGATATGTACATTCTGCTCACTTACACATTGCCCAGCCTAACTCCCATGATGAAAGCAATAGCACGGAGGGGCTTTTCTGAGGATGTGGTCCTTCTTGGTAGTAGTCAGATATTTAAGCTCTTCAGGGGACAGAGCAACTCTGGAAAAACCCTCCCCACCCAATTAAAACAGCCGTATCCCTTTCTGTCTTGCACTCAAAATATATATTTTGGCTGCTAAAGTGGTTCCAACATTAGTCACTTTTGAAGCACCACGAAACAGAATCACCATATTCACTGAGATCTCTTGTTGCTTGCTCCACATTCTTTTATAAACTCATTTGTTATAATGGCAAAAGCGAGCTTAAGGTCATGTGCCATTTAAAACACTTTGCATATCTGATTTGCATGCCACAGTCAAGTTTTTCTGCATTGACAAGTTAGAAAAATGCAGCCTTTTCAGTTCAAGCATCACGTGTGGTGATATTGGTTTTGGAGTAATTTACTTACGAAATGTCAACACATCTGCTTCCCAGGATGCAAGGGAAAATTTACAACCACTTGCAACACCGCTGACTTGAGAGAAAGTGAACCTGTACAAAATCCCACTATTCTAGATTAATCATCGTAAGTTTTATTTGACAACCTGCAAAATACACAATATTTTGTGCAAGGAGTTCATTTTGACTATTGTCTACACAGACAAATCAACATTAGATAAAAAATAAGCACGAGGGATGCAACCCAATTTTAGTGACTCCATGCTTCTCCAAGCATCGGCATTACGATTGGCCTGAACTCCCTATCAATATCCAGATATCAGCT
This sequence comes from Mustelus asterias, assembly GCF_964213995.1. NCBI lineage: Eukaryota > Metazoa > Chordata > Chondrichthyes > Carcharhiniformes > Triakidae > Mustelus > Mustelus asterias. Next base: position 10,972,008 of record NC_135818.1, on the reverse strand, counting down.
GAAGCATTGGAGTCAAGCTGCCCTGTCCACTCCACCTTTGAAAGAGCCATACCAAAGCATGAATCACTATTTCCCTGGGGAAGAAGAACATTTAGCCAAGATCAGCCAGCTCAGCAAAGGGATTGAACCAGAGATCACTGGTAATTTAAAAAAATAATTCAAGTTTTAATCAAATTTCTGGAGCTGCATTGAAATAATTTGATTTCTTTTATAATGAAGCCAATGATATGCCAGCAGTATATAAAAATGCTGCCTTTACATGACATTAAAAACTCTCCATCCACCTTACCTCGGGAGGGGAAAACTACATTTATTCTCATTAGTTCTGCATGCATCTCTTGGGCATACTGAAAAACAGTACTATTGTGAAGATGCTGGTAACTTTACCGGAAACATTTCAACACAACTATCTGGGAAGATAGGAAAAAAAATCATTCTTTAGCCCAATAGGGATTGCAGCAAGTTGCTCAAAAAATCCACCACTACTCTAGCATGGCAATTGTTAAGGAATAAGATAATGTGCTACCTAAATACTAAAGTTACAGGAAAAAACATCAGCAAAACAAGGCAGGGTTTCAATAAGAACTATATGTGCATTCAACATTACAAAACATTGTTGCTCCTTAACCCAATTTTAAGAACTTAGTGGTGTATTGAAGATTTGCTACGAAAACGTCTTAAAACTTACCTAGCAATCAGAAAACACTCACCATCTGCCAGGTGATATGCAGAAATGAGGTTTGTGCAACCCATTATAATGCACACTTTTGTGGAATATTTATTTAAAGCGATGCACAAGAAAAACAATTTTATGAAATTGCATTCAATATTACAGATAGATAAAAACTAACAAAAAGACCAATTAATGAAATCAATGTGAAAAAACCGCACATGAAGCAGGTAAAGAAATCATTCTGAATAAAAATGAATTTATAATCAAGTCAAAATTACTTCCAATAACTATACATATTATGCATTTAAGTAAACAAAAGATCTAAACTCCTTTGACAGAAATTCACCACTTCCTACTTACCATATTTTACATCAACTTTCACTCACTTGGGGGTAAAAGTCCACTTTTGACATTAACATTTAGTCAGCACTCTCAACGGAAGGTGATCTGGACCGGGAACGAGACTTTGACCGGGAACGAGACCTGGACCGAGAACGGGATCGCGCATGCTCCGCCGACACTGGTGACTTGGATGGTGAAGGGGAGCGGCCTTTCTGCTCCTTAGCAGGAGCAGGTGATCTACTACGGGAACGTGATTTACTGTGACTCCTACTCTTTGATCTACTGTAGGACTTGCGGCCCCTGGAACGAGATCGACTACGTGATCGGCTACGAGATCTGGAAGAACTGCGGGTACGGGAACGGGATCTGCTGCGTGATCTGTTTTAAAAAAAAAATCAAGCAGGGAAGAAATTACATCATTTTGTGCTACCTCAGCCTCAAAATTCAGTGCAGCCGGTTACCTGAGTTTTGGAAATAGATTGGAGTGAGCGGTTTTGAAAGTAAACCTGCAGTGTACACAACCCATTCCACAAAGGTTCAAGCCACACAAGACTGCCATTATCTCCGATTCTACTGCTTTGATAGGACATGGTCCTCTGAAACATCATTGGGTTCTCTATCCAGTGGAACATTAACTCAATTTAGAGAAATTGGCTCTACACAAATGCCAAGAGATTGCAGAAAGTTGTTAACCACACTAGGATGGTCTTTCTGGTATTTAGGCAGAATGGTAGAACATTTACCTGTACTGTTTACGCTCTTCAATCAGTCGGATCCTTCTTCCATTAAGCTCTGTGCCCGAGAGCTTATCGAGTGCATTCTTCAAGTCACTGTAAGAGGCAAACTCTACAATCCTATAAAGGAAAAGTCAAGTAACTGTCAGAAAAAACTGTTAAGGCGCTTTGGTGGAAGAAAAGTGACCTGATAGAGATTTTTAAAGTCATACAGGTAAGTCCAAGACAAAAAAGGGAGGAATCTAAATATAAAGTAGCAATTAACAAAATGAGGCAAATTTTGGAACAGAGTCTTTATGCAGAATAGTGAAAACGTTGACCTTGCTGACAGAGCGGATGAAGCAGATGGTCTGACATATATGAGGAGGCGTGAGATAAGATCAGAAAATATATGGGGGTAGGCTTGTGCAGTATATGAGCCAAATCACTTGCATGTACATTCTAGGCAAAAGGAAAGCAAAAGTAAAATGCGTTTCCTGGAAAAAGCACAAATCCCAAGTTGCACTTCAGCATTTGGTGTCATAAGCCACACACTACTACATACTGCACCAAAAATAACAGAAACACCATTAATTAGTTCTTTCCAACTGATTTGGACCATTGTTGCAACCAAACCGAAACTTGTCACAGATCTGCAAAATTCTAATTTAATATTTCCCTGCAAACAGAACAGCTTTGTCCAGATCTGAATAATGTTCAGTTAGTAGGTAAAACATAAGACCATAAGATGTAGGAGCAGAATTAGGCCATTCGGCCCATAGAGTCTGCTCTGTCAATCATGGCTGGTAAGTTTCTCAACCTTATTCTCCTGCCTTTTCCCCCATAACCTTTGATCCCCTTTCCAATCAAGAACCTATCTGTCTTAAATACACTCAATGACCTGGCCTCCAAAGCCTTCTGGGGCAATTAATTCCACAGATTCACAACCCTCTGGCTGAAGAAATTCCTCTTCACCTCAGTTCGCCCCTTTGTGAGGCTGTGCCCTCGGATGCTAGTCGCTCCTAATGGAAACCTCTTTCCCATGTCTACTCTATCCAGGTCTTTCAGTATTCTAAGTTTCAATGAACTCCCCCATCATCAAAACCATGGAGTCCATTGTAGAATAGCAACTTGGTTGCGAATTGATTTACTGAAAAAAACTATAATTTTATCTACACAAGTGGAAGCTTAGGCAGTCAGTTAAATTCCTCGCAGGTGCAAGATCTGAGGGGACTTAATATATGCTTCAGTTACATAACTATTCTGAGGCAAAAGTAGCATTCCAGCCTGAAGTTTTTAACCCCAATCTAAACGCATGTACATGACAATATTTGCATTGTTGAGATCAGATGAGGGTCATCAAGCAGTTAAGATATCAACTCATTCCTGTCACTTACCCTTCATTGAGTTTGTGCCTGTGCGCATCCGCAAAGGTAACTTCTCCAGCCTGTCGCATAAAATCTTTCAGATCCTAAGTAAGACCAGATCAGTTAGGTAAAACAGAGCACAATAAGACATGCAAGCTTGTTATTTTCCAATATACAAGATTATTGGAAAAATGTTAAAAAGCAATTCTAATTTATCAAAATGTGTATTACCTTCCTGTACAATTCCCTAGGCTATTCAACCAGCCAAATGTAACAAGCGCTCGCAGAGGTATCACCACGACTGGAGACCAGATGGTGCTCTTCACCACCCACTTGACCGACGCTATCATTCGATACGAGCCTTCCCGGACATCACCCTACCTTAAAGGCAGACGCTGACATGGGAACAAACATTGCTACTCTTGCGCCGTGACCAGGGACTCCTCACCTCACTCCAATCGAGCTTCCAACCAACCCTACTAGCGAATTTCTCCCATTCCTTTCAATCAAGGACCTCATTTTAGAGTGGGCGCCCAGAACTCTTGACTTTAGGAAGATACCATTTTTCGGGGTGCAGCATGGAACACTGGCATTAACCAAGTGCCCACCATGTAGGTCAGACCACCACACACAGATCTAGATCACCAAATGACAAACGTAGGAGCGGACTGGCATTTCAACTAGGCCCAAGAGACCAAGCCAGAGCGATTAGGAAAACCAACGGCACTCCTCGTCACAAGGCCAACGACATAACGAGAGGCTGGTAAATAAAGGTTTTAATACTTGGTTAAACTTTGTAAACATTTAAGCATAAAAACCAAATAAACGTCATACTTAAGGCTTTCAAGGTTAACAAACAAACAAGTTAACACGGAGTTAACTACTTCCAGAAAACTGAAACTAATAGTGCTGCAAATTAAACAGTTCACAATCTCTTCAGTGTCACACACTAGCTGCACAGAGGACGGGTATGCAATCAGCACCCCCCTAATATTGTTAGAAGCATGCCCAGTATCTTCCTTCATTGTGGGCAGGTTGTCTACTTCCCATCCCCAGTCAGCTGAGAGAAGGAACTATCCATGTGAGTAATCATGGGCACAAACCCACAACTCACTTCAAATATGCTGTTTCACCTCTTCCCTCAATGAGGACAACAGGATTAGAATCACCTGAGACACTCAGCAAATCATATTCAAACGTAATAGGGCTGGAGTTCAGAGAGAACAATAATTCAGGTCAAAATGAGACCTTCCAAAATGGTGTTTTTTTTTCTCTTGTAAAACTGAAAAAGTTAAAATTGTGCGCACGAAAATACTTAATGCATTTTTTTCAACAATTCACAAGACATTACAAGTACAACTACTTAAGGACAACAGGTTATACTTGACAAAGCCATTTTACAGTAAAGGGAACACAGACCCCAGTTTTTCAGTTCCGGTGACCAGTTTGAAAGATGTAGATCCAGATAAAAGGTTATGTTAAGTTTTTGTAAATGTTACTACCGACAGGCTTCTTCATAGTTTAACTAACTAATTAAGTGCTTTTCATCAAGGAAAATACAGCCACTTCCCCATTTCCAGTGCCAATTTAGCAACAGTTTATTCATTAAAAACTGCAGCCTGTCCAAGTTACTTACAGCTAAATGACAATTTGCCACTTAAAACATTAGTTTTTGATTTGGTCAATGGATAAGCTTTTAGCTAATCCAGGAAGACAAATTGATATGTCACAAGTGTGCCCTTCATTGTAAATGGATTCTAGACTAATCTTGAAAGCCTGATTCATATTTAATTCAAACGGAAATACCAGTTTCATTTTAAACAGAGTCAGCCGTTTACAAAAATACAATTTAATGTTCCACATAAATACCTGCCAGCTAACTCTGGAAGACAAATTCTCAACAATCACTCTGTTTTCTGTACGAATTGGAGGCCCATTTCTGAAAGACAACAAATGGAGAGGTCTCAACATTATTAAGATAAAAGTGCTGGGGCATTGGAGTCTAGAGACAATTCACAGAAAGCAAAGACTTTCTGAAAATGGCCAATTTATTCTCTTCCTCAGTGAAATTTAGAAGCTCGGTCAAATGATAAACTTCTCAAACGGGACATGCTAAGCCATGAACATTAGGAGGCCCCATGATTTAAATCAACCTGAACAGTGACAACTGCACAACTAGTGTCACCATCTGAGGAGAGTATACATCAGCCACAACTCCCATTGCCAACTATAATTAATGTAGTAATCTCTAATTAATATTAGGTTTGGTTGTGCTGAAACCTGCAGCCGACCCTCAATGCACAGATTCAGGAATGGATACTTGGAAGCCAGAATACCCAGTTCTCAGACTGTGCTTTAGATTTTTAATGTAATAGTTTTTCCTATTACATCCAGAGCCAAGCAATTGTGAATCTCAGGTTTATCAAATGAGACAAACATATTCAAACAATTTGATTCATTAAAGTATGATGCAATTTTGTATCTGCGATCTACAAGTTATTTCTTCAAGCCACTGTGGAAAAACAACATTTGGGCTCACCTTCCTCCTCCACTACTACCACCACCACGAGACCAACGCTGGTTAAAACGACCTTGAAATCGTCCCCCTCCACGTCCACCCCGAGGGCGTGCTCTGGCATGTTCAACTGTAACTCTGAAAATGTTAAATCATTAATATCCAAAATTATCACCATGTACATGTGTATCATAAATGAATGATTTCTGCATACCTCTCATTGCACAACTCTTTGCCATCCATCTCATACACAGCATCGTCTGCATCTCTGTAATCTTCAAACTCCTAAAAAGAAATTTAACTTTCATTAAAAATGATAAATGAATAGATGTCCTCAACCAATAGTGTATTTTATACAACTGTAAAATAAGTTCAAGACATTTCCTGTGGGATGTTTATATCAACATGCATCTTTTGGCATGTTTTCGAGGCTGCAGTTATGGTGTTGCAATGAAAATTTGAAAATTACTGCTTGCTCTGTTTCAGCCAAGAAAATGCTTCAAATTCTGAAACAATGAATGATGCAAACATTTCAGAGACAGGTTGAATTTAACAGTCTATAACACTAAGAGTACTTAAGCAATAGCTTTTTGCCATTTTGTTCTACAGCTACAGAGAGGGGAGGAGGGGGGGGGGGGGGGGGGGGGGGGGAACTTACCACAAATCCAAAGCCATTCTTCAAATCAATTTCCTTAATTCGTCCATATCCTTTGAAAAACTTCTCCACATTTTTCTCTGTAGCATGAGGGCTCAGTCTACCAATGAACACTCGAGAACTCATTCTGAACAATCAACACTGTTTAAAAAAAAAGGGTAAAACAAAAGTCTTTAAATTGCTTTGCTGAACCACCAGCTGAAATATCATTCAGGCATCAGCGACAGATACGGCTCGAATGTGATCCTATAATGAGCTTGGCCATTTGCCAAGATACTTGAAGGCACCTATATCCAGTCAAGTCAATACTATGACCACTGCAATGCTCTTTTGGAAAGCAGCATACTCTTAACTAGACCCATGCATCTATGAACTCCTCCCCCTAAGGAGAGCTGGTCACAACTGATAAATATAGTGAAACTATAATTGCAATCAGCACACTAGTGGGAGTTCAAAAGTTCCACACAGCAAAAATTCCAAAACTAGTCAATATTAAAGAAATGTTCGTATCCTTTAGGAAAATGAAACTTAAATCAATTTAATCCTTTTAAAAACACCAAAAGGTCCTGAAAATCAACCTAACCTGCACATCTTTGGACTGTGGGAGGAAACCGGAGCACCCAGAGGAAACCCACGCAGACATGAGTTTGCACATTCTCCTCGTGTCTGTGTGGGTTTCCTCCGGGTGCTCCGGTTTCCTCCCACAGTCCGAAGATGTGCGGGTTAGGTTGATTGGCCAGGTTAAAAATTGCCCCTTAGAGTCCTGAGATGCGTAGGTTAGAGGGATTAGCGGGTAAATATGTGGGGGTAGGGCCTGGGTGGGATTGTGGTCGGTGCAGACTCGATGGGCCGAATGGCCTCCTTCTGCACTGTAGGGATTCTATGATTCTATTCTATGATTCTTAAAACAAGCCTTCTTCAGAAGTGTTTAATATATTTCCAAGTTAACTAAGTGAGCCACTTACAACTCTGTAACAACATCAGCAGAGGACAAAAAGTAACAGCCAACAAGACACTACTTATCAGATGCAGAACTGAAAGCTATACAAATTTTGCTTCATATTATGCAAGTCACCAAAACCATTTCAAAGGACAAGACGGGAAATTGAAATGATTTTTTAAACAATGCTTTTAACACATGGCCCTTCCTCTCATGGCTGCCACCATTTTAATCCATGGATTAGAGACCAACAGGCCATCAATTTACATTTTACCGAACAACATTCAAATGCTGAAAGCAAACACTACAGATACTAGAAATCTGAAATAAAAACAGAAAATATTGGAAATACTCAGTCAAATCTGTGGGTGGAGGAAGTTAATAGTTCAGGACTGTGACTTTTTATTTACTGTCAGAAAGTAGAATCGGCTCTTTCCATAGATGCTGCCAGTCCTACTGAATATTACCAGCTATCTCAATGGGCTATGTTTGAAACTTTAAATGGGGAAAGCTAAAGGCGTGCTGAGACAGCTGGAGTTTGGCCTTTAACATAAGGAATACACCATCTCCTGCCACAGACCAGGAAGGCATCAGGAACAGTTGTGCATGTGCACTCAGTTCACGCAGCCATTGGTGCATACATAACTGTGCCTGCCGCCTTTCTGATCAGCAGGCGCACTGGTGAAGTTTGAAAATCCAAAGACAACGAAGACCCGTGCCAGAACTACCTTGCCCAGAAGTTTCTTGCTCAGATGAGGGTGGGGGAAATGTTTTGGGCAGCAGTTGCAGAGCCATTACACAAGTTGGAAAGACTGCAGCAAGTTCCTAAACGGCACAGCAAGCTCACATGGCAGTTAATGGGACCCTTAATCCCAGTGTTCTGGTCTTAGAATCCTACAGTGCAGGATGAGGCCATTCGGCCCAGCGGGCCTGCGCCAACCACGATCCCACCCAGGCCCTACCCACATAAGCCCTTGCATTTATCCTAGCTAATCCCGCTGACACCAAGGGACAATTTAGCATTGCCATTCCACCTAACCCACACATCTTTGGACTGTGGGAGGAAACCGGAGGACCCAGAGGAAACCTACACAGGCACAGGGAGAATGTGCAAACTCCAGTCAGTGACCCATCCAGGAATCAAACCCGGTCGCTGTGAGGCTGCGGTGCTAACCACTGTGCCACCATGCCGTCCATTAAGCCTCATACAATGATTTATTTAAAGGTAGTAAATTTAACTCTAAGCAAGAGACCAGAGTAATTTAACTGAGCAAGAGACCTTGAGACAAGTAGTTTGGGCACAGTTCCAAGGTTTGTTGCACTATGGACAGCAGGGTGGCAGTGGTTAGCACTGCTTTCTCACAGCGCCAGGGTCCCTGGTTCAATTCCAGCATTGGGTCACTGTGAGCAGTTTGCACGCCCTCTCCGTGTCTGCAAGTGCTTTCTCCGGGTGCTCCGGTTTCCCCTCTCAGTCCAAAGATGCACGGGTTAGGTTGATTGGCTATGCTAAGTTAACCCTAGTGTTAGGGGGACTAGCTAGGGTAAATATGTGGGGTTACTGGAATAGGGCCTGGGTGGGATTGTGGTCCGAATGGCCTTTTTCTGTACTGTTGAGATTCTATGAAATGCTGTATCTGACATTCATTAGAATTCAAATTTCACCATCTGCCGTGGCGGGATTTGAACCGGGGCTCCCCAGAACATTAGCTCAGTTTCGGGATTAATAGTCTAGCGATAATGCCGGTAGATCGTTGCCTCCCCTAGGCATCTAGAAATAAGCAGCTAGAGAGTCACATATTGCAACTGGCATTGCCAATACTTGTTCAATGGCATCTTCCCCTCTTACTCCCATGGTTTTGTTCCACATTTTCAGGCAAACTTTTAGGATGGTGCAACTCCTGAATCACTAACTGCATCTTGCAAGTGCTTCCCCCACGACTAAACACAGCCTAATTAGGGCAGGCCACACGACCCATCAAGCCTGCTCTGCCAGTCAATAAGAACACGGTTGACTTGATTTTGTACCCTCCACTTTTCCTGTCTGTCTCCCCCCCCGTAACACTCCTGCCGATTGGAAATCTATCTAACTTAGCCTGGAATTATATTCGATGGCTCAGCAAACACACTCCCCGCCCCAAAACTGGAGAAGTCCAAAGATTAACAAATGGGGAAGAAATCCCTCCTGATCTCAGTCTGAAATGGAGAGCGTGGCCCCTGAAGCTAGATTCCTCGGTGATTTTCAGGCCAGCCTTAAATCAGAGGGGGGAGGAGGGGACAGAGAGAGAGAGTGGCTTGGTGGCCAAACCCAGCCTGGGGTGGGTTAAGGGACTGGGGCAGAGGCTGGCTGCCCTCCCCAGCTCAGTGGGAACAGGAGCAATAATAACCCCGAGGTTCAATCCAGTGCCCCCCCCCCCCCCCCCCAGCCTGACTGAGTCAATGAGCTTCTTGCTTCCCCTTTCTTCTCCCGCAGCACTTCCGGCTCCATTTTAAGTTTTAAACCTCCAGAACCCGCAATATTTAATTGTTTTTTTGCTGAAGAATCTCCCCAGTTGTTTATTCGGCCTGTCTCCAAATGGCGGCCGCGCCCTGGGCCCAGGGACCCCACCCGGCCGCTCTCTCTCCCCTCCCCCCCCCCTCCCCCAGCCGCCTCATGGTTGCGGCGCCTCCGAGGGCGGGGGAGGAGGGGTAGGCCCGACTCGCAGCCCGGGGCCTCGATTTCCAAGGCGGGCCCGGCACAGCGGCTCCTGACACAAACTAACAAATAAAAATAAATAAATAACCAAACAAACCGAGCGGCACAGCTCTCCCCCCACCTCCCCGGTGAAAGGGCAGCGAGAGCGGGCGGCGGGTTTGACTTTATCGCTGATTTTCCTTTCCTCGCGATTCACTCACCCGGACTCGGCTCCAATGACGCAGTGAAAATAAAATCCGCTCACAAAATGGCGACCGCCTGTCAATCACCCGCGCATCACTTCCGGTTTTCCGCCCCATTGCATCACCCCCAGTACGTCACCTCCGGTTCCCCGCCCCATTGCGTCCTCCGCCTCGCATCATTTCCGCCCCCTTATTGTGCCCCCTTAATCACGTCACTTCCGCTCCTGCTCAGAGCCTGAACTCTCTCCACCATCACCCTATTGAGTTTATTTGGTTTGACCTTAAAAGAGGCCATTTATTTCATTTAGACCAGTGGTTCCCAAAGGGTGCGGCGAGAGAGGATGACAAGTGTGCCGGGAAGATTCAAGGACAATCAAAGAAACATTTAAACATGGATAGATATTTTTCCAAAGTGAGAGCAAGGGCATCAAGTGATGCTGAGGACGTTCCGAGTCCACGTTGTGATCCAGAATCGCCGTTCGAACAGAGTGCTGAAGAAGAGTCGTTTAATTCTACACCAGTAGCAGGCCCAATCAAACCTCCAAAAAATAAAGTTTGTCGACAATATATGGATAGCTATCTGAGTCTCGGTTTCACATGGACTGGAGATGAAAACGTACCTCGGTCAATGTGTTTGATCTGTGGTGAGAAGCTTCCCAATTCCAATATGGTCCCAAGCAAGATGAAAAGACATCCGTTGTCAAAACATGGAAATCTGGCAAACAAGGATGTTCAATATTTTGAAAGGCTTTTGGAACAGCAGAAATGCCAACGATCATATTTTGAAAAACGAATGACAGTCTCAGATAAGGTGCAGATTGTATCTTACCAAGTGGCTGAATTGATTGCTCAACAGACAAAACCACATACAATAGCTGAAAAATTGATTCGGCCTGCCTGCAGCTTGATCGTAAAAACTTTGTTGGTGATGATGCTGAGCGAGAAGTTATGGAAATTCCTTTGTCTGATAATACAATTCGCAGAAGAATAGTTGGTATGTCAGCTAATATTGAGAAGCGTGTTTCCAAAAGTATGAAAAATTCTAAATTTGCTATTCAAGTTGATGAAACGACCGACATTAGTGGAAAAGCACAGTTGCTTGCCTATATCAGATTCATTCACAATGACAAAATAATCACACAGTTCCTATTTTGCAAGGAACTTGAAAAACATACCAGAGGACACAATATTTTCCAAACCTTGTCTGAGTATTTGGAAAAAGTTGAGATTTCATGAGATTCTTGTATTGGAATTTGTACGGATGGAGCGCCATGTATGATTGGGAATGTGAGAGGTTTGGCGGCACTCATCAAACAGAAAAATCCAGATGTAATATCAACTCACTGTTTTACACAGAGAGGCACTAATCACCAAGACCCTTGAAGCTGATTTGAAGTTGGTTCTAGATCAGACTGTGTGCATTGTGAACTTCATCAAAGCAAAACCACTAAAGGTGCGATTATTTGCTCAACTCTGCAAAGACATGGAATCAAAACATCAATGCCTAATTCTGCACTCGGAGGTTTGCTGGATGTCCCGCGGAAAAGTTTTAAATCGGGTGTTGGAACTGAAGAACGAATTAAGAGAATATTTGGAACAAGAAGGGAACCCATTGTACCACCAACTGGATGACAATGACTGGTGTGCAAAGCTGGCATATTTGGCCGATATCTTTTCCCGGTTGAATGTGCTCAATGCCAGTATGCAAGGCCGCGATGACAATATCCTCACAACTACAGACAAACTAACTGCATTCAAAAAAAAGCTTCAGCTCTGGCTCGGGAGAGCGATGCAACCTAACCTCGAAATGTTCCCACTGGTAAAAAGTTTTAAAACGAGCAATGAATTGTACGGCCTCATACAGGAACATCTCGCAACACTGGTAGAAAAGATTGATTATTACTTCCCATCGTTGTCTACAGAAAAATTGGACTGGGTTAGAGACCCCTTTGCGGATTCCAGCTGTTCAGGTCTGACATTGGATGAGGAGGAGGAAATGGCCTGCATTTCGAGTGATCGCACCTTGAAAATGAAACACGGGAGTATGCCACTGGACTCTTTTTGGATATACAACCAGAACCAGTATCCACGCATCTCTTCAAGAGCATTAGCTATTCTTCTACAGTTCTCCACGACATATTGTTGTGAACAGGGATTTTCAGCTCTGACAAATATCAAAGACCAGAAAAGAGAAAGGCTCCTTTGTGTTGATGAGATGAGAGTTTGTTTGTCTCAAATTAGACCTAATATAAATGAGATTACCCGACAAAAACAAGCTCTCACCTCTCATTGAGTTTGTATACTTACTTAAGGTTACATATGTAAGAGGCTCGTCTATAAGTATATTTTGGGAATGAATCATGTTTTTATGTAGCTGCATTGTTTTATACTTTCTGGATGTCCCATGATCAAATTATAAAGTAGTTATGTTCTATGTTATGAATCAAGCACTGCTAGAAGTTGTTTTTCTTTGTTTTTGAATGTATTTCTTATCAATAAAAAATTCAGTGTGGCGCGAGCAAATTTTTATTCTGAAAGTGCGGCTCAGTGAAAAAAGTTTGGGAACCACTGATTTAGACCATAAGACATAGGAGCAGAATTAGGCCACTCAGCCCATCGAGTCTGCTCCATCATTCAATCATGACTGATATTTTTCTCATCCCCATTCTCCTGCTTTTTCCTCATAACCCCTGATCTCCTTATTAATCAAGAACCTATCTATCTCTGTCTTAAAGACACTCAATGACCTGGCCTCCTTTACTACTTCATCTTTTTATTTTTCCACTTTTGAAGGCTCACTCTTCACTTGTCTTCCAAACCTGACTCGGGGCCAACTGCCGCATTCTATCCTCAGATTGTCCCCAAGATTCTGCATCTTTGTTCTGCCATTGACACAATGGACGTTTTAAGCACCATTCCCAGCCTTTATCATCACCATTTACATTCCCTTTGTCCTATTATGGCCACCCTCTACCCCCTCCTCACAGTGTAAATCACGTCCTATTTTCTTTGTCTTTAGCTCTGACAAAGGGTCCATAAAACCATAAGATATAGGAGCAGAATTAGGCCATTCAGCCCATATAGTCTGCTCTGCCATTCAATCATGGCTGATAGGTTTTTCAACCACATTCCCCCGGCTTTTCCCTGTAACCTTTGATCCCCTTTCCAATCAAGAAGCTATCTGTCTCTGTCTTAAATACACTCAAATGACCTGGCCTCCACAGCCTTCTGTGGCAATGAATTCCACAGATTCACCACCCTTTGGCTGAAGAAATTCCTCCTCATCTCAATTCTAAAGGCTCATTCATTCCTTTACTCTGAGTTTGTGCCCTTGGGTCCTAGTCTCGCCTACTAATGGAAACATCTTCCTCGAGTCCACTCTATCCAGGCCTTTCAGAGTTCTGTGGGGAGGGAATAGAGCCAACGGCTGAAATTTTACCGACATGCCAACCTGAGGCTTGTAAGATCGCGCCCGAGGCCAACAGAGAATGCCGTTCTGTGAGCCTCGCCTGCCCCGATTCCAGGGCGGGCGTGCCGGTAAAATCAGGGCCAACGCTTCGCATCTACATGACCCTTGGTCAGAGCTGATGAAGGGTCATCTAGACTTGAAAGGTTGGCTCTATTCCCTCCCAGTAAGAAGTCTCACAACACCAGGTTAAAGTCCAACAGGTTTTATTTGGCAGCACGAGCTTTCGGAGTCTCGGTCTCCTCCTTCAGGTGAGTGAGGAGTTCTGTTCACAAACAGGGCATATACAGACACAAACTCAATTTACAAGATAATGGTTGGAATGCAAGTCTTTGCAGGTAATCAAGTCTTAAAGGTACAGACATTGTTTTGCTACCAAATAAACCTGTTGGACTTTAACCTGGTGTTGTGAGACTTCTTACTGTGTTCACCCCAGTCCAACGCCGGCATCTCCACATCATGACTACCGTCTCTCTCCAAGAAACAGAACTAGGCCATTCGGCCCTTTGAGCCTGCTCCGCTCATTCAATAGGATCATGACAGATCCAACATTCATAGAATCATAGAATCCTACAGTGCAGAAGGAGGCCATTCGGCCCATCGAGTCTGCACCAAACATAATCCCACCCAGGCCATATCCGCTTAACCCCATGTATTTACCCTGTTAATCCCCCTGACTCTATGGGGCAATTTACCATGACCAATCGACCTAACCCGCACATCTTTGGCCTCATGTCCACTTTCCTGCCTTTTCCCCTTGTAAATCCTTGATTCCTATACTGATCAAAAATCTATCCAGCTCAGCTGTAAATATACACAAGGACTTTAGTATCCACCCCAGAGACTCCCTCTTTTGGGGCCCTTCGGCCTCTGCAACATTAACATATATACACTTCCTCCTGCAAAGTAATTTTTATCAGATCAGGAGATACATGAGGAGGAATTAGGCCTTCAGCTCTTTTTTTATTTCTCCCAGCTCTCCAAAACTTGAATCATAGAATCTCTACAGTGCAGAAGGAGGCCATTCGGCCCATCGAGCCTGCACAGACCACAATCCCAGCCCCTATCCCCCTAGTCCCATGTATTTACTCTGCTAGTCTCGCTGACACTAAGGGGCAATTTAGCATAGCCAATGCACCTAACCAGTACGTCTTTCGAACTGTGGAGGAAACCGGCGGAAACCCACGCGGACATGGGGAGAAGGTGCAAACTCCATACAGAGAGTGACCCAAGGCCGGAATTGAACCCGGGTCCCTGATGCTGTGAGGCAGCAGTGCTAACCACTGTGCCACCATGTCGCCCTATGGCACAGTGCTGTGCCACCAAGCTGTCATTGCGGAATTCAATTGGATGACAACTTTGTTTTAGCGGTTTGGAATTGAGCTTTTTGAATAAGCAAATTACCACATTCAAATGAAATTGCTCGTCTGATATTTTTAAACGATATTGAGAGGGATTTTTTCTGTGAGTGAAGCATTTCTTTGTTAATGATTGTAGCCCTTGTTTCCCAGGCAAAGGACTTTTGCCATTACGACCCTACCTGGGAGTCTCTTTTCCAAGTCTGACTTGCCGGAGGTTTGATTACAGCACATCTGTAAGAATCATTTTGTTTACCTTATACAGGTTGGGCCCCCTCGGTATTTTTGCCTGTGGTTTTGTGCCAGCAGTTGTTGTGTGTGAAGTTCTGAAAACCAGAACGCCACCCTTGGACAGGCAAATAAGGAATTAGTAAGCAGAGTAGAGGGGAAAACCGAGGGCAGGGAAGAAGGAAAAACCTTAACATTTGCTAAAAAGTTTTAGAATCGATTACGTTTTATTTAATGAGATCTCTCACAAGGGGGGAAATTCCATTTTAAGAGGAATTGTCCAGCATGGAAGAAGGGTCATATTTGACTTGAAATAGTCACTCAGTTTCTCATAGAATCATAACAATCCTACAGTGCAGAAGGAGGCCATTTGGCCCATCGAGCCTGCACCAACAACAATCCCACCCAGACCCGATCCCCCACATATTTACCCTGCTAATCCGTCTAGCATACACATCCCGGGACACTAAGGAGTAATTTAGCACGGCCAATGCACCTAACCTGCACATCTTTGGACTGTGGGAGGAAACCGGAGCACCCGGAGGAAACCCACGCAGACACAGGGATAATATACAAACTCCGCACAGTGACCCAAGCTGGGAATCGAACCCAGGTCCCTGGAGCTGTGAAGCAGCAGTGCTAACCCACACAATTCCTCTTAAAATGGAATTTCCCCCTTTGTGAAAGGGGGAAATAAAATAAATCAAAATAAATCAAATAAAACGTAATCGATTTTCTCCTCACAAATGCTGCCAGACATGCTGAGTTTTTTTTTCATTCATGGGGTGTGGGCATCGCTGGTGAGGCCAGCATTCATTGCCCATCCCAAATTGCCCTTGAGAAGGTGGTGGTGAGCCGTCTTAGAATCCTTACAGTGCAGAAAAAGGCCATTTGGGTCATCAAGCCTGCACTGACAACAATTCCACCCAAGCCCTATCCCCGTAACCCCACACATATTTACCCTGCTAATTTCCTTGACACTAAGGGACAATTTATCATGGCCAATCCACCTAACCAGCACATCTTTGGAACAAACTAGAGCACCCGGATGAAACCCACGCAGACACGGGGAGAATGTGCAAACCCCACACAGTCTGCTTGAACTGCTGCAGTCCATGTGGTGTAGGTACACCCACAGTTTTTTCAACAAGTGCAAAGCCTGGAGTGGGAAAGAAAGGAAGAAAATGAGAAATCTGTGATAGGGTTTTTGGAAAAAATGACTAAGTGACAAAAGGAATGATGATGCAAGGTAATGGGGTAGTAGGTGGCACAGTGGTTAGCACTGCTGCCTCACAGTGCCAGGGACCCAGGTTCAATTCCCAGCTTGGGTGGCTCTGTGTGGAGTTTGCACATTCTCCCTGTGTCTGCATGGGTTTCCTCCGGGTGCTCCAGTTTCCTCCCACAGTCCAAAGATGTGCAGGGTTATGTGCATTGGCCACGCTTAAATTGCCCCTTGGTAGGTTAGGTGGATCAGCCATGGTTAATGGTGATAGGGCAGAAGGGAGGATCTGGCTGGGATGCTCTTTCGGAGAGCCGGTGCAGACTTGATGGGTCGGATGGCCTCTTTTTGCAGTGGGGATTCTATGGTTCTAATGGGACAAGAAACAAAAATTGAACAAAAATTCAATGTTTTACATTTCAGCCGCTGCCCGCCCCTTTCCTTCCATCCCAGAACCACGACAGGCTCCCTTTTACTCTCACCAACAGAAGATTCGCCATCATTTCCACCTCCTCCAGCAAGATGCCATCATCAAATACACGTTCCTCTTCCCTTTCAGCATTCTGCAGGGTCCCTTCCCTCTGTGACACCCAAGCCCACTTTTCCATCCACTGTGCTTTGCTTTGGTTTTCAGGTAAGTAGGTGTTGCTCAGGTTGGAGAAGTGGGGCGGGATTTTTCAGACGCGCTCAGCCCCGAAACTGGAAAATGTCACCCGAGGTCCATGGACCTTTCCACAGTCCACCCCTCACCCGCTCCGATTCCCGTGACGGGTGGTGGAATGGGAAAATTCACCCCTCAGTGTCTCCCCAGGACAGTGCAGAGCCCACCACTGTTCCTGTTTACAGGAAGATAATTGGGTGGCACAGTGGTTAGCACTGCTGCCTTACGGCGCCAGGGACCCTGATTAGATTCCGGCCTCGGGTCACTGTCTGTGTGGAGTTTGCACATTCTCCCTGTGTCTACGTGGGTTTCCTCCGGGTGCTCTGGTTTCCTCCCACAGTCCAAAGATGTGCAGGTCAGGTGGATTGGCTATGCTAAATTGCCCCTTAGTGTCGGGGGATTAACAGGGTAAATACCTGCGATCATAACTCTATCTCCTTTAGGCTTGCATTGGAAAAAGAGAGGATCAGGCAAGCTAGGAAAGTGTTTATATGGAGTAAGGGGAAATATGAAGACATTAGACAGCAAATTAAAGGAGTAAATTGGAAGGAGGTATTCTCGGGGAAATGTACTGAAGAGAAGTGGCAGTTTTTCAAGGAATGTCTGTCTAGAGTTCTACAGGACAATGTTCCGAGCAGACAGGGAGGTGTTGGTCGGTTAAAGGAACCGTGGTGCACGAAAGCTGTGCGGGACCTAGTCGAGAAGAAAAGGAAAGCGTACAAAAGGCTCAGAGAGCTTGGCGAAGATAGGGATTTAGAAGAGTATACGGCTTGTAGGAAGGGACTAAAGAAGGAAATTAGGAGAGCCAGAAGGGGTCACGAGAAGGCCCTGGCAGGTAGGATTAAGGAGAACCCTAAGGCGTTCTATAAATATGTGAAGAGTAAAAGGATGAGACGTGACGGAATAGGGCCTATAAAAGATGAAGGGGGGAAAGTCTGTACGGAGCCAGTAGAAATGGCAGAGGTGCTCAATGAGTATTTTGCCTCGGTTTTCACAGAGGAGAAGGACCTGGGTGGATGTACTGCGGGCGTGCGGTGGACTGAAAGGATTGAGTATGTGGACTTTAAGAAAGAGGTTGTGCTGGAATCTTTGAATGGCATCAAGATAGATAAGTCGCCGGGTCCGGATGGGATGTACCCCAGGTTACTGTGGGAGGCGAGGGAAGAGATTGCAGAGCCTCTGGCGATGATCTTTGCGTCGTCGATGGAGACGGGAGAGGTGCCGGAGGATTGGAGGATTGCGGATGTGGTTGCTATTTTCAAGAAGGGGAATAGGGATAGCCCAGGTAATTACCGACCGGTGAGTCTAACCTCAGTGGTTGGTAAACTGATGGAGAAGATCCTGAGGGACAGGATATATGAGCATTTAGAGAGGTTTAGTATGCTCAAGAATACTCAGCATGGCTTTGTCAAGGGCAGATCGTGCCTTACGAGCCTGGTGGAGTTCTTTGAAAATGTGACTGAACACATTGACGAAGGGAAGGCGGTAGATGTGGTTTATATGGATTTTAGCAAGGCGTTCGATAAGGTCCCCCATGCAAGGCTTCTAGAAAAAGTGAGAGGGCATGGGATCCAAGGGGCTGCTGCCCGGTCGATCCAGAACTGGCTTGCCCAAAGGAGGCAGAGAGTGGGTATAGATGGTCTTTTTCTAAATGAAGGTCGGTCACCAGTGGTGTGCCCCAGGGATCTGTTCTGGGACCCTTGCTGTTTGTCATTTTCATAAATGATCTGAATGAGGAAGCGGAGGGATGGGTTGGTACGTTTGCCGACGACACGAAGGTTGGTGGGGTTGTGGATAGTCTGGAGGGATGTCAGAAGTTACAGAGGGACATAGATAGGATGCAAGACTGGGCGGACAAGTGGCAGATGGACTTCAACCCAGATAAATGCGTCGTGGTCCATTTTGGTAGGTCAAATGGGATGAAGGAGTACAATATAAAGGGAAAGACTCTTAGTACTGTAGAGGATCAGAAGGACCTTGGGGTCCGGGTCCATAGGACTCTGAAATCGGCCCCGCAGGTGGAGGAGGTGGTTAAGAAGGCGTATGGTGTGCTGGCCTTTATCAATCGTGGGATTGAGTTTAGGAGTCCGGGGATAATGATGCAGCTATATAAGACCCTCGTCAGACCCCACTTGGAGTACTGTGCTCAGTTCTGGTCGCCTCACTATAGGAAGGATGTGGAAAAGATTGAAAGGGTGCAGAGGAGATTTACAAGGATGTTGCCTGGATTGAGTAGCATGCCTTATGAGGATAGGCTGAGGGAGCTCGGTCTTTTCTCCTTGGAGAGACGAAGGATGAGAGGAGACCTAATAGAGGTATATAAGATGTTGAGAGACATAGATCGGGTGGACTCTCAGAGGCTTTTTCCCAGGGTGGAAATGTCTGCTACGAGAGGACACAGGTTTAGGGTGCTGGGGGGTAGGTACAGGGGAGATGTTAGGGGTAAGTTTTTCACACAGAGGGTGGTGGAGGCGAACTCAATAGGGTCTTTTAAGAGACTCCTGGATGAGTACATGGAGCGTAATAGGATGGAGGGTTATAGGTAGGTCTAGAAGGTAGGGATGTGTTCGGCACAACTTGTGGGCCGAAGGGCCTGTTTGTGCTGTAGTTTTTCTATGTTTCTAATACATGGGATTATGGGAATAGGGCCTGGATGGGATTGTGGTCGGTGCAGGCTCGATGGGCTGAATGGCCTTCTTCTGCACTGTAGAGATTCTATGATTTCTATTCTATGACAGCAGCAAGTACAGGTGTTCATTTCTAGAGTAATGGAATTCAAAGTTATGTGAAACTTATGCAGAACCTTGGTTGATGCGATTACACTGAAGGGGATACAGAGGAGATTCACCAGGATGCTGCCTGGGATGGAACATTTAAGTTACGAAGAGAGGTTGGACAGGGTTGAGTTGTTTTCGTTGGAGCAGAAAAGGCTGAGGGACGACCTGATCGAGATGTACAAGGTTATGAGGGTTGTGGACAGAGTGGATCGGGAGCAGCTGTTCCTCTTAGTTTGAAGGGTCAGTCACGAAGTGACATAAATTCAAGGTGAGGGGCAGGAGGTTTAGGGGGGATGTGAGGAAAAACATTTTAACCCAGAGGGTGGTGGCAGTCAGGAATGCGCTGCCTGGGAAGGTGATAGTGACGGGTTGCCTCACATCCTTTAAAAGTACCTGGATGAGCACTTGCACATCATAACATTCAGGGCTATGGGCCAAGTGCTGGCAGATGGAATTAGGTGGGAGTTCAGGTGTTTCTAATGTGTCGGTGCAGACTCGATGGGCCGAAGGGTCTCTTCTGTACTGTATGATTCTAGACCACATTTGAGAATACAGTGTACATCTCTAAACTCCATTTTAAAGGATATAGAAAAATATGCAAACTGGCCTAGATTTTAATTTAGTCGGATTTAGTTTGCTTGATTAACGTGAGCATTTTTAAAGGCTAAATTCTGCAAATGGCTATCAAGGTCAAACGCCAATTTGTGTTAACACATATATAAAAGAAGCCATTTTGTGATTTGAATACCTGCTGCCAAACTATGCAATATTTTAATACTTTTAACCAATAGTTTTGAAAAGTAGCAACAGATGATTGATTATAAGTACCACCTCAATTATTCTGTAATTTAAGAATAATTAAGCAGATAGTTAATAAAAGTTAGATTACATCCATTTATTTGGTTTTCTACCAACATTCCTATCGGTGTTTTAAACATGCTGTGAAAATGTTTGTGAGAACGAGAGACCAACCTTTTTGGCCAACCAAATAAACTAATTTCAAATTAGCAAGGGGACAAATTAAAATGGGCAGCACCCAAAAGGAGGGGAACCGCCCGAAACAGAGGACAAAGTAGAAAGGAAATGGAGAACAAGAGATCCTGATCAAAACAAAACTTGACTGGGGTCAAATGAATAAGGCACTTGTGCAGGATTGATTTAAGGAACACATCTTGAAATAATCCATTGTCCTATGTTTAAGGCAATATGCACAGACGGGCAAATGCAGTTGAACTAACCCTTATACTACTGAACAATTAACTGCTAATAACTTTGAATCAGACAGGGGTAGTCTCAGAATTAGGTATAAAGTCGGGTTCTGGGAACATCATGCCTGTGTACAGCAAATAAAGGGAGCCTGTATCGGGTTTTCTCGGAGGGAGAGGTAGAATTCCTGTCAGCAGGAGCACGGGTAGTAAATGGGCCCGGGGATGGAGGTAGAATTCCTGATGCAGTGTGCCCCAGAAAGCACAGCTTACTCCCTAGAGAGAGTAAGAAGTCTCACAACATCAGATTAAAGTCCAACGGGTTTATTTGGAATCACGAGCTTTTGGAGTGCTGCTTCTTCATCAGGTGAGTGTTCCTTCATCACTCATCTGATGAAGGAGCAGTGCTCCAAAAGTTCGTGATTCCAAATAAACCTGTTGGACTTTAACCTGGTGTTGTGAGACCTCTTACTGTGCTCACTCCAGTCCAACGCCGGCATCTCCACATTATTCCTAGATGGAGGCAGAATTGTCCGTTGTAGTCATGGTGTATTATTGATAAATATACCTTGTGCTCTTTTAGTTAATTGATAAGTGTTATTTTGTTTTAATCCTTTATTTGATAAACTTTAGCACTATTTGCCAATTCAGTGTTGGATGTCTTTACCTGATGGTTATATTTGTCAAACTAAAACATTCTAAAGGGCTAATTTGGGATCCAGTAATAATTACGTTGTCTAAATTTATGAAATTGTAAAAACACACATAAAAGTACAACAATTAATTACAAAGTTGTTGCTGGAACTGGGGCAGGTACAGTGATCAAGAAAAACTGGGCATGTTGGAACTTTCTTTTGAGGGAGTGCAGCGAAGGTTTACCAGGCTGATTCCTGGGATGGCAGGTCTGCCATCTGAAGAGAGACTAAATCGGTTAGGATTATATTCACTGGAGTTTAGAAGAGTGAGAGGGGATCTCATAGAAACTTATAAAATTCTAATAGGGTTAGAAAGGGTAGATTCAGAAAGAATGCTCCCAATGGTGAGGGAGTCCAGAACTAGGGGTCATAGTTTGAGGATAAGGGGTAAATCTTTTAGGACTGAGGTGAGGAGAAATTTCTTCACCCAGAAGGTGGTGAATGTGTGGAATTCACTACCACGGAAAGTAGTTGAGGCCAAAATGCTGTGTGATTTGATAGAGGTTTATAAGACTTGATAGAGGTTTATAAGATGATGAGGGGGATAGATAGAGTGAACGTTCAAAGACTATTTCCTCGGGTGAATGGAGCAGTAACTAGGGGGCATAACTATAGGGTTCATGGTGGGAGATATAGGAAGGATGTCCGAGGTAGGTTTTTTACTCAGAGTGGTTGGGGTGTGGAATGGACTGCTTGCAGGGATAGTGGAGTCAGAAACTTTAGGAACATTTAAGAAGCTATTGGATAGGCACATGGAGTACTTCGGGATGATAGGGAAGAAATAGCTTGATCTGGGTTTCAGACAAAGCTCGGCACAACATCGTGGGCCGAAGGGCCTGTTGTGTGCTGTACTGTTCTATGATTTCAAGAAGAAATTAGATATAACTCTTGGGCCGCAAGGGATATGGGGGGGAGAAGGGGGAACAGGATATTGAATTTGACGATCAACCATTATCATAATGAATGGTGGAGCAGGCTCGAAGGGCTGAATGGCCTCCTCCTGCTTCTAGTTTCTATGTAACTAAAAGATAAACTGAGTGGTGACCTGATAGAGATTGTTACAATTTATGAAGGTGTTTGATTGGGTAAACATAAAGATTTCCACTTGTGAACAAATCAAAAACAAGGGGCCATAAATATAAAATGGTCGGCACGGTAGCACAGTGGTTAGCACTGCTGCTTCACAGCTCCAGGGCCCTGGGTTCGATTCCCGGCTTGGGTCACTGTCTGTGTGGAGTTTGCACATTCTCCTCGTGTCTGCGTGGGTTTCCTCCCACAGTCCAAAGATGTGCGGGTTAGGTTGATTGGCCATGCTAAAATTGCCCTTAGTGTCCTGAGATGTGTAACTTAGAGGGATTAGTGGGTAAATATGTAGGGATATGGGGGTAGGGCCTGGGTGGGATTGTGGTCGGTGCAGACTCGATGGGCCGAATGGCCTCTTTCTGTGCTGTAGGGTTTCTATGATTTCTATGAAATAAACCAGAGAGAAATTCAGGGGAAACTGACGGGTAAGATATGGAACTCGCTACCATGAGTGGTTGAGACAATTTGGATAGTATTTCTGGGGATACTAGAGGAGAAAGTCATGGAAACGTACGCTGAAAGAAATCAGATTAAGGTGGAAGCCTCTTGTGTAGCACGAATATTAGCATAGAATTCCTTTTAGTTTCCTGATATGAAAATTTGATCTGGTAAATAATTAGGTAATACATTTAGAAGGGAAACATGAAGAATGGGAATATACACTTAATAGAAAGACAGAAGGATGTGGATGAGCGAGCAGACAGACCATAAGATTTGATTTATTGTCACATATATTGGGATAGTGAAAATAATTTTTCTTGTGCGCTATACAGACAAAACATACTGTCCATAAAGTACACAGGGGAGAAGGAAAGGAGAGGGTGCAGAATGTAGTGTTGCAGTTACAGATAGGGTGGAAAGATCAGCTTAATATATGTCTAATCGATCTATCATTGTAACCCTCTATTCCCCTATCCATAGAATCCCCAGAGTGCAGAAGGGCATTTGGCCCATCGAATCTGCACCGACTCTCCAAAAGAGCATCTTACCCGACCCACCCAGGGATATGGGCCAAATGCGAGCAATTGGGACTAGCTTAGTGGTTAAAAAAAAAGGGCAGCATGGACAAGTTGGGCCAAAGGGGTTGTTTCCATGCTGTAAACCTCTGACACACCTTGCCGTAACCCTGTGGATTTAACATGACTAATCCACCCAACCTGCACGTCTTTGGACTGTGGGAGGAAACTGGAGCACCCGGAGGAGACCCACATGGACACTTCTCCCTCATCTGCTTGCCTGGCCTTCACCTAACTAACTATATCCTATTTGCTGCAACCGATACAGTATTCATTTTATTCAATCACAAATGAACCTCCACAATGTAAGAAATATAGTCTATATCTTACCGATCTTTTTGTGTTGTCTATGTGTTCTGCCATTATCTCCCTTTTGCTTTGCTCTTAGCTAATCCTTTTGCTGGTCATATTTTCTTGCACTTTTGTTGGTGGGGGAAAGAGATGAAACGTTGTTCAGAGTTCAATGCTCAGCAGAGCAAATATGTTCCCATCCTATTTCCTAATTCCTCCTGCTACTTTGATGTGTCTTCTACCACTTCAACATTCTACTACCCTTCTCACTACTACTAACCCTCAACTCCCAAGACTATACCTATTTGTTACCACAACCCCAGAACTATCCAGTTAATTCTCCCCTACACAACCCTTTATCCATCCTCGCTCACTCCTAAGATGGATGCTGACAGGCCAGAGGGTCTCATTCCCATTCTTCCCCTCTACCACAATCCTATTTTCCTCAAGAGGCTTTCAAAATTATAACAGGATAGCCTACCTGTCTCTTTCGCTGCTAACAATAGCCAGTAAGTGTAGTAATTGTTGTCAAAACACAATAGTCAATTTACACAAGATCCTATAGACAGCAGTAAGGTGAATAACTAGAAGAGAAAATGCTGGAAAATCTCAGCAGGTCTGGCAGCATCTATAAGGAGAGGAAAGAGCTGACGTTGAGTCCAAATGATCCTTTGTCAAAGCTAAGAGGCATTGAAAGTGGGAGATATTTATACTGTAGGGTGGGGGAATGAAAGATGAATCATAGCCACAAAAACAAGTGGAAAGGCTGCTAATGGCAGTCCATAGAAAAGGTGTGAATGGCCAAACGGCAGAGAAGCTGAAAGGAGGGTAAACTGTGACAGATGAAGATGTGAGGGGAGGGGGGAGATGGGTGAGAGAGGGGTAAAATTGAGAAAAAGGGAAGCAAAGGGGGAAGAAAAGGAAAAGGGGGGAAATGGTGGGAGGGAATAAAGAAAAAGGTAGACAACAGTTAAAAATTAAATAAAATGGGGTGAATAACCAGTTAATCCGTTCAATGGTGTTGGTTGCGTGGTAGATATTGGTCAGGTCATTCAGCGTACTCCCCTCTTCAATTGCCTCAAAAATCTTCTGCCTGGATATCTCATTGAAAAGACAAGCTGAGAAATTGGTTCACATTGTGTTCAGCTTTCAAAAGCGACAAGGAATGATGCGCTCATTATGAACCACAGACACACCTTTGTCACATTAGATTAGGCCTCTCCTATCGGTTCAGAACAACTGCCAGAGCAATTAACATAAGGATCCTCCATTTGTTGGGACTGCCCCAATGCCTGACTCGTTCAGCAACCCTGTGTCCCTAAAAGGCATGAAGCAGTGCTGTGCTACTGCTTATAGGTTAGTTCCTGGTTTCTCATTTCAGGGTGTTTTTTGGCTCAGACTCAAGAGAAAAAGATTTTTTTGCTGGTGTTGCAGTACTGCTGGCTGCCTGCTAAATAAGTTGACTGCAGTCGTGGGTCCAGAGACGCCACTTATGTCTTCAGTTCACTATTTTAAAACGTGCTCATCGTCCCGAACACTGCTCAGCTCCCTGAACATTGGCCAGACCAAGGCATTGGGGGGCGCTAGCAGTATCAGGAGGAAGGCAAACTGCATTGGGGTTGTCATTGCACTGGCGTGCTTTGACACTCCACCCAGTTTAGTTAAACCCGGGCTCCTGAGGAAGCTTTACACCTGATAGGGACAAGCTCTATGTACATCAGTGTGAAAGCCTGGCTAAGTAATGGAGACTGCTCATTTTGCACATTGGAGAGGCTATTTCTGAGCAATCAAAAGGTCCTGGTTCCAGCATAAATCGACTCTCCACAATCTCTGATGCCATTGTCACCCTTGGCAGCACTGACCGTCGCTGCTATTAGGATTGGAAGATCTGGATCATGTGAGCCAACAAATGTTAAGTGTGTAATCCAATTATGAGAATTACAATAATTAAAAGGCAAGTAAAAATGAGGTGCTCATTGAAAAGGACCAAAAATACTGTAGTCAAAGTTGGCTGCATACATTTTAAGCTTCCTGCCTCTGAACCAGAGCTCCAGGTTCAAGTCGAACTCCAGACTTGATGGAAAAGGAACACATTCATAACCTGCCCAAGGAGATTGGAAACATTTACAAATCAATGCTCAATGTACACCCATGGCAGGTGTCATGAGTGGGAAAGATACCTCAGCAACCATGGGATGGAAGTAACTCAGAGGCCCAGTATCCAAAACTGCAGGCTACATCATGCATACAAGGAAACATTTCCACAGCAACTCTTCTCTTAGGGGGCAAGTTGGTTCCTTTGGCTGGAACAGATTGGTGTCAATAGCAGAGGGCTTGATTCCTGTTCTAGCTGTGGTGATTCAGGACTTGCCTCCTTGCCCTACCTGTGGTGGTGGTCGTGGCACTGGGGGTTGAACTTTCCTTTGGGCAGAGAACTCAAGGTGATCAAAATGGTATAGTGGATCAGGCATTCAGGCCTATTCACCCAATTTGGGAAAATGCACATGGAATACAAGGGCTGACTTTCTCTGACTACACCATTGCAGAATCAGACCAATAATCCAGTGTGTTTTGAGAGAAGAAATTAATGCAACGGATGTGAAGTCTATCATTGCTATTTACAAACACTTCTAAAATAAGTGTAAATATTTTACTTGCAATTGGTGGAATCTAACAACGAAATCCAGTTGTCATCTCTGTTTATACCAGACCATTATTCTGACTCTCCCACCCCAAAAAAAGGCTATAAACCCATATTTCAGTTGTTGAGGAACAAAAGACTGATGAACACAATATCATTTGTGAAGAGGATCATTCAAACCACTCCTTATGCAATGAAATATCCACAAGTCCAGATGGGAAAAATATGCACTTTTTAATGTATTAAACTTGCAGCTTTTACTGAAGAACTAAATAATGAAATGCAGTTATATTTACCACTGTGAAAATACTCATGGAAATTTAGCTGCAACTTTAAAATAATAATGAAAGATGATGATGGAATAAATGGATATCATGTGCACACATTTATTTTCAAACTACTGCGAATGTAAACAATACAATTCCAACATATTTCCAATAATTGCAAGCACTCTGGTCTCAAGTAAAATACATGAAGTTTCATATTTCTTGAGATTTATTGACTACTTTCTACTTACATCAACCTCAATTTACATGGACAAAAGTCCACTTATGCTATAATAATAGTCAATATACACTGATTAATCAGCACTTGCAACAGAAGGTGACCTTGACATTGACCGAGAGCGAGAACGAGATCTTGGCCGCTCCAACGACGCAGGAGATTTGGACGGCGAGGGCGAACGGGCCTTTTGTTCCCTGGCAGGGACACGAGATCTACTGCGAGAGCGGGATTTACTGCGGCTCCTACTCTTTGACCTACTGTAGGATTTGCGGCTCCTGGAGCGAGATCGACTCCGAGATCTGGAAAACGTACGGCTACGTGAACGCGATCTGCTGCGAGACCTAAACATCAAGGGGAAAGAAGAACTGCCCGCTTAGCCAGTGTTTCTCATCAGTTATTACTCATTAATTTATATTTGCATCTGTGTTTCGGTTTAAAATGCCAACACTACATTTCTGCCAAATTGATTTCCAAAAGTGACATGTTACCCCTTTTCTGCTGTTATTTTGGCAAAATATTTAAGATTAATAAACTTTGTTTTTTACTCCAAATTGTACAAGTTCAATCCTCCTCTCGTCAGTTATAAAACTACGTTTGAAAGCTTGGCCATCTTCCCGAGAAGCAAATACACAAATGTTCTATTCTTGTACCAATTCAGAAATGTGAATTCGTCAGCATGTTAAAGCAAGTCACCAAGTGAAACCAAATAGTTATTCAATTTATAAGTAAAGGAAACAGTGATGTCTCTGTAGCTGATACTTCAAAACAATAATACAATGATCTAACATTTTAGTTGGAAATAAACCGCAGGTGAGACCATTTTATGTGGCACTTACCGATGTTTAGGTTCCTCAATCAGTCTGATCTTTCTTCCATTTATTTCTGTGCCAGAGAGTTTTTCAACAGCATTCTTCAAATCACTATATGAGGCAAACTCAACAACCCTAAAAGAATATTTAATATTTTTTCCATGAAATTCAATGCTTTCCAATTTGAACATATTACTCAGGCACTTCATAAAAATAAATCAAGACAAGTACATCCTAAGCCAAAAGGGGAGCTAACTAAAAGCTTATATAAAGAAGTGGGTTTTACCAAGGGTCTTATGAGAGATGGCGTGGAGAGAATTCCATGTCATAGGGTTTAGATGGCTGATACCAAACAACAATGTTTGCACAAGCAGCCAAAATTGAAGAAATGTAGAGTTCTGGAAGATTAAATGGTTCAAACATGTTACAGGAAAAGGTGAGAGCTTGAACAAGGTTAAGCACTAAGATGTTAGGGGACGAGGAAACAAAGTTGATAGTTGAACTGAACCTGGAAAATAGGATATGGGAAGCAGAGTTTTGGATCAGCTCACGTTTAAGGGCAGAGGATGTGCTGTAGCCAAATCTGGAGGTCACAAAATATATAAATGAGGGATTCAGCAACTGAAGTTTTGAGGCAAAGGACAGGTAATGGAGTCAGCTCTGGAGTAAATAGGACCCAGAGTTGCAAACAGTCTTTTTCAACACAGGATGGTGGCCAGGAAGGAAAGTGAAATCGGCAGTGAAGATATGAAGTTTGTCGTGGAGGGTCAAGGTGCTAGTTTTGATCTTTCCAATATTTAACTGGAGGAATTTGCAGCTCATCTAGCATTGGATATCAGTCAAGCCAGCTGACAAAGACATAGCGGTGGGAATCAGAAGAGGTGGTGGGCCTCAGCATAAATGTGGAACTTGACTGTGGCTACAGATAACATTCCCACGGGCACCATTTAGGTGAGCTCAGTTTGAAAGTTGATTTCAAAAGTGTCATCATGTGCTATAATTCTGGTCCTATTGATGCAAGTCTGAAAATTGTTTTGTGACTGGATATAGAGACTGATTTCTACAAATTTCCCCCAATTATCAAGCTTTTGTCAACACACAAACTTAATTATTTCCCTTCACTTACCCTTCATTCATTTTGTGCCTGTGCGCATCTGCAAAGGTAACTTCTCCAGCCTGTCTCATGAAGTCTTTTAGATCCTATGTAAGATCAGTTGAGTTAAGTAAAAACAAGCCAAATTCATACTTACTCAGTCATCTTCTAACAAAGTTACTACAAAAGAAACCAAAGCTAATTTCATCAAAATTTATTACCTTCCTGTACAATTCCCTAGGCTATTCAACCAGCCAAATGCAAGAAGAACTTGCAGAGGTACCATCACGACTGACGACCCGATGGTGCTCTTCAGCACCCACTCGACGTGAGCCTTCCCGGACATCACCCATCCTAAAGGCGGGCTTTGGCGGTGCCATGGGAACAGGAATTGCTATATCTTGTGTTGTTACCAAGGGCTCCTCACACTTGAAATCGAGCTTCCAACCAAACCTACTAGCGAATTTCTTTCAATCAAGGACCTCATTTTAGAGTCAGCTCTCACAACTCGACTTTAGGACAACTCGTTACCAGCATTTTCAGAGGCGCAGGAACGACCCCGGCACTTAAGCTAGCGCCCACCAATGTTGGTCAGACCAGCATAATACAGATCACCAACTGATTGAAACGTAGGACTGGCAATTCAACTAGGCCCACCAAGAGACCAAGCCAGAGCGATTAGGAAAACGTCACTCGTCACAAGGCCAACGATACGAGAGGCTGGTAAATAAAGGTTTTAATATTTGGTTAAAGTTTGCACATAATTGAACACAGAAACCAAACAAAAAAGTCACATTTAAGGTTTTCAAATAAGCACTTTAGACAAATTACATAATTCTGAATGTTAACTGTTAACACTCCTGAAGTTGCAGTACTTAATGAAAATTTTATAAATGGACAAATTAAAATTAGTTAAGTATTTTGCACCTTCAAATCAATTTCCTTTTACCACTTTTTCCTTCCTTAGGTCAGTCTTTGTGACTTAATGTTTGACAGAGGGAAACCAAATAGGTGCATCTTGGGCCAAGCTTCTAGACAACTTGCCCAGCAAATATTTAAATTAGGTAATTATTTTGTTCAATTGGGCTGACGTTGCTACCAAGCAACGTTTGGGAGGGAAGAAAAATATGTCTATCATGATGCTGATTTCTGACCACTATCAGCAACCTCTGCTAGAAACATGAATATCAGCAAAAACAAAGTCAAGATGGGGCTTGACTGCAATAAATGCCAAGTAGAATTACTTGCCAATGGTGACCATCCAACCTTACATACAAGTAAATACAACTTGGTCAAAGGTTCCGGAGAATCAGTACTCTCCATGGAATCATACCCAGCAAGAGTCACTGGCTTCAGAAGCGAAGAAAAGAAAAACGCGAGGGACAAACGGAGGTAGAAAAATTAATACATCTAAAATTAAGGAACATTCCATCACTGCCTCTAATTTTAGACTTGTTACCAATACTGCACATTTGTCCTTTAAAGGTCTCTAGATAAAAGGCAAACTTTTGGATGACATTAATCAAGGTCTACTGGCAAGAGTTCAAACAAGAGTCAGGTCACAAAGTTTCGGCAGTTTTCCTGAATCCAAATGCTACTGGGAAGACAACAACATGGAATGGCACCTTGTGTTTGTATGAACAGTAGCAGCACCATCTACGAAGTACATCCTGCAGAGGTAATTCTCTTTCAAGAGAAACTCTCAGTTCACCTGCTGCAATCCATTAGTAGTATTCTTTTCCCCACACAAAATGATCACAGAAATTAAGTAGCTAATTCCACATATTCTAGCAGGGCAAGGAAAAGATCAGGTTCCAATCCTCACTTTAGTCCTCAACTGGCAACATAATAGTGCAAGCTCTGAGTAAGATTTTAATTGAAGATTTTCACAGTTCCCGTCTCACAGGTCCTCACCAGTACTGCCATATCCATCTGTTTTTTGCTGCAAAATTCTCAGCTAGCCTTGAAAGTATATTTCATATTAAATTATATTTCCTCTCAGATAATACGGTTCACTGTTATATGCAACATACCTGCCAACTAACTCTTGAAGACAAATTCTCAACAATCAGCCGGTTCTCAGTACGAACTGGAGGTCCATTCCTGAAACAAAGCAAACGAACGGAGATTCATAGCTGTGTTGGAGATTCCTGCGTTCAACTTTGATTGAAATTTAATGCCCATCAGGCAAACTGCCAAGTCACAGATTTTTGCATATGACAATAAAAGATGTTCAACATAACCACTCAGGAACCAATATATTTGTATGCCCTACAAATCACTCGCACTTGTGCTGTGATGAACTGGCATCTCCAGCAATGAACAAATGGAGGTCAATGATGCCAATCCCAAAAGTTAAATGGGAAAATTCACACAGAGGGTGGTGGGCGAGTGGAATCGGCTGCCGTCAGTGGTGGTGGAGGCAAACTCAATAGGGTCTTTTAAGAGACTCCTGGATGAGTACATGGAGCTTAATAGGATGGAGGGTTATAGGTAGGTCGAGAAGGTAGAGATGTGTTCGGCACAACTTGTGGGCCGAAGGGCCTGTTTGTGCTGTAGTTTTTCTATGTTTCTATAATTTTCAGGATTACATTATGAACACGTGGCCTTATAGCAGCATTCAAGTGAAACATATACCTTTAAATCAATTCAAATACTTAATCGATCATGGAAGCACACCCAGCTAACATATGAGAATTTAAAACTGGTGACAATTCCCCATACTCCTCAAATAATTATTTTAAATTTCTAATTTACTCAAATGAATTTTAACGCACTTCATTAGATATAAAGCACTTCTTGGATTTTCTGAAGAATTATAATGTATTCTATAGGATAGTTATTGACTCGAGATAGAGGGCCTTGATATTAATCTTTCCACAACAGGCGCAGGAGGAGTTAAAAACAAGAACATGTTCAAAGGGTGAAAGTTATTAGAGCACCCAAGTATCCACTGTGGGGCTTTTAAGATCATCTTATTTAAATCTGACTCCCACAGTGCCAATGCTGTGTGAATTTCCCAGCAATTGGAGAAAGTGTGATCCCTCCACTCCGATTGCATGGAATAGTGCCCGGCTGTGGTGTGTTGTCGTGGTTCGGAATTTCCAATTGGCCAGTTGAACAGGAAACTGAGTAAAAAACATGAACAGAATCTTGCTGTTAAGCCTGGGGCCTTGTTCAGGGAAGTGAGGGTCATTTTGTATATGGGTTGCTCACGCGTTACATTGAAAATAACCCTCAATGAAATTATCCTCAATTTTTCAATAGCAAAGAAATCAAATTCCCATCAAAATAATAAACCTGTGTGTTTGTTTGCAGCTCCATTTTTATTTTCTCATTCAACCAATAATGTGTTGCTTGTGTACTTGCCCAGCACTGTGACATTTAACTGAACATGGATAACACTGAACAGTTGACTAGCAACATACAAGCTGCCAAGTGCAGCATGAGCATTAAAGAACAGCACAGTGACAACTACAATTAAAACTGGAAGCTAAACTGGACTGCACTTCCTTACATCACAATCAATATCACTTCACCAGTGTAATCCAAAAATATTTTAATATTCAGAAATACACAAAACTTTGTAATGTGCAGCTATCGCATTGAATTCTATGTATTAGTTCAACATGATAAGTATTCTTTACAAGAGCATCTTTATTGTCCTCATTCTGGACCAATGGTTTCTTTCTTTACTACTAGTTACCACCTTCTGTTATTTAATCTCTCCTAACGTCCCCCATCCTATTCCCAGACCTTCCGTTCCATTCAACCATCCCGCTTGCAACGTATAAACCCAATCACATTGTGATGGCACAGTGATTAGCACTGCTGCCTCACAGCACCTGGAGGAGTAGGGTGGCAGTGGGTTAGCACTGCTGCCTCACAGCGCCAGGGACCCTGGTTCGATTCCTGGCTTGGGTCACTGTCTGCGCGGAGTCTGCAAGTTCTCCCCTTGTCTGCGTGGGTTTCCTCCGGGTGCTCTGGTTTCCCCCCTCAGACATGCTGGTTAGGTGCATTGGCCATGCTAAATTCTCCCTCAGTGTACCCAAACAGGCGCCGGAGTGTGGCGACTGGGGGATTTTCACAGTAATTTCATCGCAATGTTAATGTAAGCCTACTTGTGACACTAATAAACTTTACTTTTAACTTCCTTCACTTCCATAGAATTGCATTTAACTTGAAATGTTTCTCTCTGAAGATTCTGACAGACCAGCTGAATTTTTCCAACAATGTTTTTGATTACAAAAACATCAGGATCAGAAATTATGTTCCAATTTTCCACTCTCTTATAATTGGCATTGAGGCCATTTGTGGCACTCTTATTGCTCTACCAAAGTACAGCACAAGCTGGAGATCAAACCTGGGGTTTTGCCTCATTGCTCAGCTTTTCACTGGATCATGTTGGGTGTTTAAATTATCTCACCTTCCCTCGCTCCGTGGACGGCGCGGGCTAAAGCGACCTTGATAGCGCCCTCCTCCACGACCCCCTCGAGGCCGCGCTCTGGCGTGTTCAACTGTAACTCTGCAGGAGCAAAATACCCACTTCATCAAACTCCCCATTTTAATTGAAGAAAGTCACAACTACAAAGCATCCTATTTTGCCAGTTAGTTTACCTTTCGCTGCACAATTCCTTCCCATCCAATTCATAAACAGCATCGTCTGCATCCCTGTGGTCTTCAAATTCCTAAAAATAGGCACAATAGCAATAACATTATGGTTACATTTATGTACACAAGTTGTTTTGTTCCAAAGAGTGTTTCTGAATATTTTATTGGTTAAATTACAATGCTCAAATCTGTTGAGCTGAAAAGCAACCTTACCACAAATCCAAATCCATTCTTCAAGTCAATTTCCTTTATTCGCCCATATCCTTTGAAGAATTTCTCCACATCCCTTTCTCTAGCATGAGGGCTTAGTCGACCAATGAACACACGGGAGCTCATTTTGTCTGGTGGCATTCCAGAAAAAATAAAATTAAGAAACAAGATGAATTAATTTTGGATAGTGAATGGAAAACTGATTTTATACATATTCAGTAGACAAATCAAAATATATCAATATATATTTGCATGGCTCCGAGAGATGACGGAGGCTAACGACAATAAAGGTATGTCATGTCATATAACAGGAAGTAAGGCTGTGTAGACAATGCTTGTGCATCTACTTTTCTCGGCATACAGAAAATTGAGTTGTGATCTAAGTGTAGCGATCAAGATGATCGAAGTAGTTTATAAAGCTAGGAAGTAAAATGATTCCTCCTAGTGGGAGAGTCAGGAGTAAGGGGGGAATGGAACCTTAAAATTACAGGCCGACCAATCGGTTGGGGGTGCTCAGGGGCACTACAGTCTATCATTGCTACAGCAGGGAGTAATGGCCATTTGGTTCAGGAAAAAGTGAAATGGGCAGGTAACATTGTGTACTTCACGCGGTAGATGAATTATAATCGGTGAGTATGAGGAGGAGGAAGAGTGGGCAAGAGTCTGGAATACAATATTGGTAAATGTGGGGTCACCCATTTTGGTAGGAACAACAACAAAATGGACTATTATTTAAATAGTAAAAAATTGCAGCATGCTGCTGTGCAGAGGTGTCCTTGTGCACGAATCACAAAAAGTCCATTTGCAGGTGCAGCAGGTAATCAAGGCGGCCAATGGAATTTTGTCCTTCATAGAGGGATGGAGTTTATAAACAGGTTATGTTGCAGCTGTATAAGGTGCTGGTGAGGTCACACCTGGAATACCGTGTACAGTTTTGGTCTCCTTACTTGAGAAAGGATATACTGGAGGGGGTGTAGAGAAGATTCACTAGGTTGATTCTGGAGTTGAGAGGGCGGGCTTACGAGGAGAGACTGAGTAAACTGGGACTATACTCATTGGAATTTAGAAGAATGATGGGGGATCTTATAGATATGTAAAATTATGAAGGGAATAGATAAGATAGAAACGGAGAGGTTGTTTCCACTGCTGGGTGAAACCAGAACTAGGGGGCATAGCCTCAAAATAAGGGGGAGCAGATTTAGGACTGAGTTGAGGAGGAACTTCTTCACCCAAAGCATTATGAATCTGTGGCATTCCCTGCCCAGTGTAGCAGTTGAGGCTACTTTGATGAATGGTTTTAAGGCAAATATAGATAGATTTTGGAACAGTGAAGGAATTAAAAGTTATTGTGTAAAGGTGGATAAGTGGAGTTAAGTCCACGAAAAGATTGGCCATTATCTTATTGAATGGCAGAACAAGTTTGAGGGACCAAATGGCCTATTCCTGCTCCTAGTTCTTATGTTCTAAGATGTAGAGGTGCTTGAAGCAAAGGTAATAAAGTGGAATGCAACATAAGTAGCGACAAAAATATAGTCATTCAGGATAAGAGGAACAAAACATTCCAAGAAAGAGGGAACAGGAGGAAAAGTTTAGCTGTTCAGGATGGGAAGCAAAGAGAATGAATCAGCCGAAGACTTATAGAACATGGGAGACCCGAGTGAGCAGTAGACACAGACAGTTTGCACTTGAGTGTAGTGGCTTTATGGGATGTGTGTAATGGTGTTATTGAGAAATTTTGAAGTCACTCGCAAATATCTTTGCCCCCACACACTCCCAATGATCTCTCCCTGGATCTCACTTCAGCCCTTCCACGTTTGTTAATTCTGATCTAGCTCGAATGCTGTGCTCAAAGTGGTGGCTTTTAAACATTGTCAATAAAAGTGCTCAAAATGCAAATATAACTCAGCAACATAAGAAACTGCCAATTTTTGCAAAGATCACATGCTGAGGACAGGCGTACAGAGGATGGACCATGGGAAAATAAGAGTGAAATCAAACAGCAACAGACCAATATAGGAGCAACTTGGACTAAACTGGTGCTAATTATTATCACAAAGTAAATCTCAGGGCAGCAGGAACATAAACTATATTTTAAAAAGTATATACTTGTATACAGTGGATTGACTGTGTAAACTACCCCTCAAGTGTCCCAAGATGCAAGTTAAGGGGGATTGGTGGGGAAAGTACACAGGTTTGAGAGGAGAGGACAGGGGTGGGTCTGGATAAGAAGCTCTGTTGGAGAGTTGCTGCAGATTCAATGGGCCAAATGGCCTCTTTCGGCAGTGCAAGGACTCTGATTCTACTTTGTGAAGGGCAAGAAATACATACCAGAGATAAAACAGAACACATACATTTCAACACACAGCTCCCTAATAAAACTGTCAAACCATGGTACAGCCATTCTGCATTGCAGGAGCTGCTTGAGTATATTAGGAATTCATACTGTTTCACATGGAGCCCTTCGCTTTCATGAACAGAATTGCTTAATCAAGCAGCTTGAGTTAACTTTCCATAATGAAGTCCTATGCTGCACTCTGAAATATCCAAACTCAGGAGAAACATGATTTGAAGCAGAGGGTTGGGGAAAACCAAAATGAGCATTTTGGCTCTCATGGGGAGGGAGAGAAGGGCTGCTGCAGCCGGATGGCATCAAGGGAGAGGAGGTCTCCCTGCATAATCCTGATGTGGGCAACGTGGAATGGCCTTTGTGAAAGGGACAGCATGGGGATATGGGGGAGGGGAGGAATGTTTTCCCCAGCCCCATTTGCACAATACAGGAAAGGCAAACCTTAACTACCATAGACCTAAGCCTGCCATCCTGATCCGGGGGGAGACAGCCACACCAACACACTGGCACATGGGGAGAGGGGTGAACAACCCCAAGGGCAAAACTCTTCCACACACCGCGGCTCCAGCCCCCCTCCCCGGGCTCTCGGTTTCCAGGCCCCCCTTACCCCCGGGCTCTCTGCTTCAAGGTTGCCCCTTTTTCCAGGCTCTCCCTTACCCCCCCCCCCGGGCTCCGTTTCCAGGCTCCCCCTTACCCGCCTGGGCTGTTTCCAGGCTCCCCTTTACCCTCCGGGCTCCGTTTCCAGGCTCCCCCATACCCCCCGGGCTCCGTTTCCAGGCTCCCCCTTACCCGCCTGGGCTGTTTCCAGGCTCCCCTTTACCCTCCGGGCTCCGTTTCCAGGCTCCCCCATACCCCCCGGGCTCCGTTTCCAGGCTCCCCCTTACACCCCCGGGCCCCGTTTCCAGGCTTCCCCTTACCCGCCCGGGCTGTTGCCAGACTCCCCCTTACCACCCCGGGCTGTTGCCAGACTCCCCCTTACCACCCCGGGCTCCGTTTCCAGGCTTCCCCTTACCCCCCGGGCTCCGTTTCCAGTCTCCCC
Organism: Mustelus asterias; assembly: GCF_964213995.1. Lineage (NCBI taxonomy): Eukaryota > Metazoa > Chordata > Chondrichthyes > Carcharhiniformes > Triakidae > Mustelus > Mustelus asterias. Next base: position 10,934,676 of record NC_135818.1, on the reverse strand, counting down.
CTTACCCATCCAGGCTGTTTCCAGGCTCCCCCTTAACCCCCCCCAGGCTCTGTTTCTAGGCTCCCCCTTACCCCCCCGGGCTCCGTTTCCAGGCTCCCCCTTACCCCCCGGGCTCTGTTTCCAGGCTCCCCCTTTCCCACCCTGGCCGTTTCCAGGCTCCCCCTTTCCCACCCAGGCTGTTTCCAGGCTCCCCCTTACCCGCCCGGGCTCCGTTTCCAGGCTCCCCCTTACCCCCCGGGCTCTGTTTCCAGGCTCCCCCTTTCCCACCCAGGCCGTTTCCAGGCTCCCCCTTTCCCACCCAGGCTGTTTCCAGGCTCCCCCTTACCCCACCCCCTGGCTGTTTCCAGGCTCCCCCTTACCGCCCCCCGGCTCTGTTTCCAGGCTCTCCCTCTCCCCCCGCCGCTCGATTTCTAGGCTCCTCCTTAACCCCTGGGCTCCATTTCCAGGCTCCCCCTTACAACCCAGTCTCCCCGTTACCCGCCCGGGCTGTTTCCAGGCTCCCCCTTACCGCCCCCCGGCTCTGTTTCCAGGCTCTCCCTCTCCCCCCGGCGCTCGATTTCTAGGCTCCTCCTTAACCCCTGGGCTCCATTTCCAGGCTCCCCCTTACAACCCAGTCTCCCCGTTACCCGCCCGGGCTGTTTCCAGGCTCCCCCTTACCCCCCCCCCCCCCAAAGGCTCCATTTCCAGGCTCCCCCTTACCCCCCCCCCCCCCCCCCAGGCTCCGTTTCCGGGCTCCCCCTTATCCCCCCCGGGCCCCATTTCCAGGCTCCCCTTTACCCCCCGGGCCCCCCTTCCAGGCTCCCCCTTACCTGCCCAGGCTGTTTCCAGACTCCCCTTTACCCCCCGGGCTCCGTTTCCAGGCTCCCCTTACCCGCCCGGGCTGTTTCCAGGCTCCCCTTACCCCCCCCCAGGCTCCGTTTCCAGGCTCCCCCTTACCCCCTCCCCCTCCTCCCGGTCTCCGTTTCTAGGATCCCCCTTCCCCCCCCCCGCTCAGTTTCCAGACTCTCCCTTACCCCCCCCCCCCCCGGCTCTGTTTCCAGGCTCCCCCTTACCCCCCGGGCTCCGATTCCAGGCTCCCCCTTACCCACCCAGGCTGTTTCCAGGCTCCCCCTTACCCCCCGGGCTCCGATTCCAGGCTCCCCTTACCCACCCAGGCTGTTTCCAGGCTCCCCCTTACCCCCCGGGCTCCGTTTCCAGGCTCCCCCTTTCCCACCCAGGCTGTTTCCAGGCTCCACCTCCCCCCCCCCCCCAGGCTGTTTCCAGGCTCTCCCTTAAACCCAGTCTCCCCGTTACCCGCCCGGGCTGTTTCCAGGCTCCCCTTTACCCCCCAGGCTCCGTTTCCAGGCTCCCCTTACCCGCCCGGGCTGTTTCCAGGCTCCCCTTTACCCCCCGGGCCCCGTTTCCAGGCTCCCCTTTACCCCCCGGGCCCCGTTTCCAGGCTCCCCTTTACCCCCCGGGCCCCGTTTCCAGGCTCCCCTTTACCCCCCGGGCCCCGTTTCCAGGCTCCCCTTTACCCCCCGGGCCCCGTTTCCAGGCTCCCCTTTACCCCCCGGGCCCCGTTTCCAGGCTCCCCTTATCCCCCCGAGCCCCGTTTCCAGGCTCCCCCTAACCCCCCGGGCCCCGTTTCCAGGCTCCCCTAACCCCCCCGGGCCCCGTTTCCAGGCTCCCCTAACCCCCCGGGCCCCGTTTCCAGGCTCCCCTAAACCCCCCGGGCCCCGTTTCCAGGCTCCCCTAAACCCCCCGGGCCCCGTTTCCAGGCTTCCCTAACCCCCCGGGCCCCGTTTCCAGGCTCCCCTAAACCCCCCGGGCCCCGTTTCCAGGCTTCCCTAACCCCCCGGGCCCCGTTTCCAGGCCTCCCGGGCCCCGTTTCCAGGCTCCCCCTAACCCCCCGGGCCCCGTTTCCAGGCTCCTCCTAACCCCCCGGGCCCCGTTTCCAGGCTCCCCTAACCCCCCCGGGCCCCGTTTCCAGGCTCCCCTAACCCCCCCGGGCCCCGTTTCCAGGCCTCCCGGGCCCCGTTTCCAGGCTCCCCCTTACCCGCTCTCTGACGCAGGTGGAAATAAAAAAACTTCCACACAAAATGGCGCCTCTTCCTCACAGCCAATCAGCGCCGCGTCCTGCGTCACGTCCGGCGTCGTCGCGTCACCCTCTCCGTGCTGACCACGCCCACTCCCCGGCACCAGGCTCCGCCCCTCTCACCCCACTCCCCGTCCCAAATCCCTACCCTTCACCCCAATGTCCTCACCCCCCACATTCCCCTCCCCAACTCTCCCCCCTCCCCAAACTCTTCCCCATCACCACATAAGATACAGGAGCAGAATTTGGCCATTCGGCCCATCGAGTCTGTCCCGCCATTCAATCATGGCTGATATGATTCCTGCCCACTCTCTCCCCTCCCCCCAATCTCCTCACCCTCCCCAATCATCAGGCCCAGTCTCCCTTCCCCACCACCTCACCCCATTCCCCCTTCCAAATCCCCTCTCCCCCACATTCCCCTCCCCCAATCACCATGCCCACTCTCCACATGTTCTCCCCTTCACATTTCCCTCTCCTCACTCCCCATCGCCCCACCCAATCTCTTCCCCACCTCCGCGTCCCCCACAACCCCATCACCACGCCCACTCTCTCTTCCCAGCCTCCCCATTGCCTCAACCAATCTCCTCACACTTCCCACATTCCCCTCGCACTCTCCTCACATTGTCCTTCCCAGCCCCCTCCTTACATCCCCATCGCCCCCTCCCACAACCCCACCCCCCTCCCACATCCCTTCCCCCCCCTCCCACATGCCCATTCCCCCTCACATCCCCATCCCCCCCTCCCACATCCCCACCCTCCCCTCCCATGTCCACATCCCCCTCCCACGTCCCTATCCCCCCCTCCCCTATCCCCCCCTCCCACATCCCCATGTTGCCCCCCCCCACGTCCCCCACCCACCTCGCCCTCCACGTTTCCCCCCCACGTCCCACCCGACGTCCCCCCACCTCGCCTCCCCCACGCCCCCCCACCGCCCCCCCCCCACGTTGCACCCACCACATCCCCCGCACGTCCCAACCCACGTCCCACCCCCCATGCCCCCCCACGTACCCCACCCACCTCCCCACCACATTCCGTCCCCCCGACGCCCCCCCCACCTCCCACCCCTCCTACGTCCCCTCTTCCCGTGTCGCCCCCTCCCGCGTCGCCCCCTCCCACGTCGCCCCTTCCCGCATCGCCCCTTCCCGCGCCGCCCCATCCCGTGCCACCCCATCCCGCGCCGCCCCCTCCCGCGCCACCCCATCCTGCGCCACCCCCTCCCATGCCACCCCATCCCGCACCGCCCCCTCCCGCGCCACCCCATCCCGCGCCGCCCCCTCCCGCGCCGCCCCTTCCCGTGCCGCCCCATCCCGCGCCGCCCCATCCTGTGCCACCCTATCCCGCGCCTCCCCCTTCCGCGCCACCCCATCCCGCGCCGCCCCCTTCCCGTGCCGCCCCATCCCGCGCCGCCCCATCCTGTGCCACCCTATCCCGCGCCTCCCCCTCCCGCGCCGCCCCCTCCCGCGCCGCCCCCTCCCGCGCCGCCCCATCCTGCGCCACCCCCTCCCGCGCCGCCCCCTCCTGCGCCGCCCCCTCCTGCGCCGCCCCCTCCTGCACCGCCCCTCGCCTCCCACACCCCCCCCTTGCCTCCCACGCCTCCTCTCGCCTCCCACATTCCTCCTCGCCTCCCACATTCCCCCTCGCCTCCCACCCCCCCTCGCCTACCACGCCCACCCTTGCCTCCCACGGCTCCCACATCCCCATTTCCTTCCCCTCCCCCATCGCCATTCAGCATGTCCGCATTCCGCCTCCCCCCACCCACTTTCCTCACCCCCCCCTCCCACATCCCCATTTCCCCTCCACTTGCATTGATATAGCACCTTTAATGTGCTAAGATAACCCAAGGCACCTCTCAGGAGCGTTGGCAAACACAAAAAAATTGACTCTGAGCCATCTTTGAGAAGTGATGATGAAAAGCTTGGTAAAAGAGTTATTTAAAGTATCTTCAGGTAATAAAGAGCGGTTCATGGAGATGTGGGAAGAAATCAAACTGGCATGAACTAAATCATTATTGTGTTCAAATATACAATAGATGTCGTGTGGTGCCTACTGGCCACAGAAGATCTCAAGCTTAATGGTGTATGCCACACAGAAATCTGACGTTGGGCATCAGACCATAAGATACAGGAGCAGAATTAGGCCATTCAGCCCATCGAGTCTGCGCCGCCATTCAATCATAGCTAATAAGATTCTTAATCCCATTCTCCTGCCTTTTCCCTGTAACCTTTGACCCCCTTACCTATCTATCTCTGTATTAAATGCACTCAATGACCTGGCCTCCACAGCCTTCTGTGGCAATGAGTTCCATAGGAGAGCAGGGACAGTAGAGGCGTTGATGGAGGAAGTTCCAAAGAGTTGAAGCAGCTAAACGCTATGTTAAAATGGTGGAGCAGAAGGTGGGAGTCCAGTGGGAGTGGTGAGTTTGGAAATGAAGAAAAACGCTGAAGCAACAAAGCTTCAGGTAGTGAATGGATGGGAAGGGGACAGGCGGTGAGAGAAAATCGTACAATCGGCTGCTCAATTAGTCTCAGTTGTAAAGATGCTCAAGTCCACAAGCTTTGGATGACCGTAGCCCATTGCATCAATCAAACCAGCCTCCCATCCATTGACACTATCGACACCTCCCGCTGCCTCGGAAAAGCAGCCAGCATAATTAAGGACCCCACCCACCCTGGACATTCTCTCATCTACCTTCTTCCATCGGGAAAAAGATACAAAAGCCTGAGATTACGTACCAACCAATTCAAGAACAGCTTTTTCCCTGCTGCCATCAGACTTGAATGGACCTACCTTGTGTTAAGTTGATCTTTCTCTGCACCCTAGCTGTGACTGTAACACTGCATTCTTCACCCTCTCCTTTCCTTCTCCCCTATGTACTCTATGAATGGTATGTTTTGTCTGTATAGCGTGCAAGAAACAATACTTTTCACTGTATCCAAATACATGTGACAATAATAAAGTTTAAAGTTTATTTATTATTGTCACAAGTAGGTTTACATTAACGCTGCAATGAAGTTACTGTAAAAATCCCCTAGTCGCCACACTCCGGCACCTGTTCAGGTACACTGAGGGAGAATTTAGCATGGCCAATGCATCCTAACCAGCACGTCTTTCAGACTGTGGAAGGAAACCTGGGCACCCGGAGAAAACTCATGCTGACGTGGGGAGAACGTGCAGACTCTGCACAGATGGTGACCCAAGCTAGGAATTGAACCTGTGTCCCTGGAGCTGTGAGGCAGCAGTGCTAACCACTGTGCCACCATGCTGCCCAGTAAATCAAATCAAATTAAGATTTGAGGTGAGACTGGAACAGCAGAGGATAGGGTTTAGTTATGGTAAAAAGAGGAGTCTAGGATTGTTGTCATCCTCTAGAATGTTTCCAGAGGTTGTTTTGGCTGACAAAGGAGAGAGACATGCTCATTGGCTGACTTAATTCAGACAATCTGAAGTTTGAGGACCAGCTATGACTGAAGCAAGTGAAAATGGGAATGGCAGGGTTGCAAGGAATGAGTTATTTCCAAAGGTGAGGGAGTTACTATACAAGATTGCCAGCAAGAGATTCTGTGATGGGTGGAGAATCAGAGAGTACAGTTGGGAAGTAAACCTGTGAAATTTAGGAATTTGCCTTGGACGATGGTGCAGAACAAGCAGTGTCAGCTCAGCCACCAGTTCCCTCCGCAGGAAGGGAATGAGGACAGCAGCTCTGAAGGAGGGTAGAGGGATGTGGGTGGAAGAGATAGTCACATCAGAAACCATGGACGGGATTTTACTGGCTGTCACTCAAACCAGCCTCCCATCGATTGACGATGTGGTAAGAGAGGACGAGAGGCGAAAAAACCGGGTTTGCGTCCGGTTTCCCTCCTCTCGCAATCTTGTCGGCCCCGCTTTGCTGGCGAAATCAGCTTTGCGCCCTTTTTAAGTATTGACATGTTTAAGATGTCATTAACGAGCTCTGGATGCAATAGACCGGGTTCACTTACCTTAGTTCCCTCGCCAGTCGAGGTCCTCACGGCAAGGATCGCAGACGGTCCCCACCGATGTGTACACAGTGTACAGTGTATACTGGGAAATCAGAGCACCTGCGCAGTGGCGTCCCAAGAGATCAGCAGCCGGCCTCACAAGCAAGCTGAGACTCTACCCCCCCACCCCCACTGGCGAGATTCACATTATGGCCTCTGTATTGCACAGAGCGCCATAAATTACCATTACTTAGCTTGTTGAAAAAACGGGTGAAAAAATCTCCTGTTTTGTCACCCGTTCGACATTTCTTTGAAAAAATTCCATGGACCAGATTTTTGGCACAAGGCTGGCAATAATATAGATAGTAAGAAGTCTCACAACACCAGGTTAAAGTCCAACAGGTTTATTTGGTAGCAAATACCATAAGCTTTCGGAGCACAGCTCCTTCGTCAGATGGAGTGGATATCTGTTCTCAAACAGTGCAAACAGACACAGAAATCAAATTACAGAATACTGATTAGAATGCAAATCTCGACAGCCAACCAGGTCTTAAATGTACAGACAATGTGGGTGGAGGGAGGTTAAAGAGATGTGTATTGTCTCCAGACAGAACAGCTAGTGAAATTCTGCAAGTCCAGGAGGCAAGCTGTGGGAGTTACTGATAATGTGAATTTAAGACCTGGCTGGCTGTAGAGATTTGCATTCTAATCAGTATTCTGTAATTTGATTTCTGTGTCTGTTTGCACTGTTTGAGAACAGATATCCACTCCATCTGACGAAGGAGCTGTGCTCCGAAAGCTTATGGTATTTGCTACCAAATAAACCTGTTGGACTTTAACCTGGTGTTGTGAGACTTCTTACTGTGCTTACCCCAGTCCAACGCCGGCATCTCCACATCAATAATATAGATGGCAGAAGAGTTAATCAAGGATGAGATTGAGATGAATGGGGGATAGGAGTGTCAGAAGAATCAGTTGGGGAGTTTGGGTATGAAACAATGCTTCTACTCCACCAGGAGTGCAGAAATTCTCCTACACAGGATTATTTCCCCAAATACGTCTTTGATCTGAGTGTTAAACATATGGAGTCAGAGCCTGTGAATGATGGGAAACACTAGTTTGTCTGCACTTCAGTGATTGGAACACAGCATCACAATTCAATTTAACAGATGCCAGCTTTATGAGTGAATGAGGAAATTCTACAGACCTCAGTCAGTTCAGACATTTGTCTCTTGCATCAGATACTCCCTCCTGGAGTCTGGTCTTTCCCTGATAACAATTGTAGCAACAAACTGTTGATTATTTATCTCGTCTGTTGGCTGAAAATGTTTGCTTATCTGGCATTTATCACAGTGACAATTGAGGGGTACATTCTTTAAGGTGATGTTTTGTAAAGTTAATTTATGTACAAGCAACGCCCAAGGATGGGGCAGCACGGTGGTTAGCACTGCTGCCTCACAGCTCCAGGGATCCAGGTTCGATTCACGGCTTGGGTCACTGTCTGTTTGGAGTTTGCGCATTCTCCTCGTGTCTGTGTGGGTTTCCTCCAGTTTCCTCCCACAGTCCAAAGATGTGCAGGTTAGGTTGATTGGCCATGCTAAATTGCCCCTTAGTGTCCTGGAATGCGTAGATTAGAGGGATTAGCGAGGTAAATATGTAGGATTACGGGGATAGGGCCGAGATGGGACTGTCGTTGGTGCAGACTCGATGAGCCGAATGGCCTCCCTCTGCACTATAGGGTTTCGATGATTCTATGATATAAACTACTTTACCTGTTAAAAGTTGGCTTTACCTTGGACAGTTCAAAAGAGATCAGCAGTCTTTTGTTGCTGCCTCCAAGGTGTTATTCTTTATATGTGAGTGTAAAGAGATTCATGCATCAGTATAACCAAGTACAATCCTATTATCAGTAGTGCGTTCAAGGATAATGATCAAAAACAGGTACCCTAAATCATTTGACCCCAGTTGAAGCATCATGAAAGATTTTATTTCATCTGCTCTACATTTGCATCATCATCACATTGGGCGGCACGGTAGCACAGTGGTTAGCACTGCTGCTTCACAGCTCCAGGGACCTGGGTTCGATTCCCGGCTTGGGTCACTGTCTGTGTGGAGTTTGCACATTCTCCTCGTGTCTGCGTGGGTTTTCTCTGGGTGCTCTGGTTTCCTCCCACAGTCCAAAGATGTGCGGGTTAGGTTGATTGGCCATGCTAAAATTGCCCTTAGTGTCCTGAGATGCGTAAGTTAGAGGGATTAGTGGGTAAATATGTCGGGATATGGGGGTAGGGCCTGGGTGGGATTGTGGTCGGTGCAGACTCGATGGGCCGAATGGCCTCTTTCTGTGCTGTAGGGTTTCTATGATTTCTCATTGGGTTTCTCTTTCCAATTTTCTTCTTGTCCCCACCTATTTGGTTTCCATTTCTCCCCTTTCCTCATCTATGTTTTTCTTTCAAGGATTTGAAAGCAAGTATACAAGTTTTAAGTTTATTTATTAGTGTCACAAGTAGGCTTACATTAACACTGCAATGAAGTTACTGTGAAAATCACCTAGTCGCCACACTCCGGCACCTATTCGGGTACACTGAGGGAGAATTTAGCACGGCCAGTGTACCTAACCAGCACATCTTTCCAGACTGTGGGAAGAAACCGGAGCACCCGGAGGAAACTCACGCAGACACGGGGAGAACTGCAGACTCCACACAGACAGTGACCCAAGCCAGGAATCGAACTAGTTACTTTACAGCGACTTTCTACTGTTGCCTGTATATCTGTCCACAACCGTTGCTGATCAAACATGGGCGGCACAGTGGTTAACACAGCGTCAGGGACCTGGGTTTGATTCCTGGCCTTGGTCACTGTCTGTGTGGAGTCTACACATTCTCCCCGTGTCTGCGTGGGTTTCCTCCGGGTGCTCCGGTTTCCTCCCACAGTCCCAAGATGTGCGGGTTAGGCAGACTGGCCATGCCAAATTGTCCCTTAGTGTCAGGGGGACTAGCTAGGGTAAATGTATGGGGTTATGGGGAAAGGGCCTGAGTGGGATTGTAGTCGGTGCAGACTCAATGAGCTGAATGGCCTCTTTCTGCACTGTAGGGTTTCTATGACCATCAAATGGGCTGACCAGAAGAATTGGCTAAATTCGCACAGAGTGCCACAATGCGAGGTACTAAAAGACCACCTACACTTTGAGGAGCCCTACCCTTACATTAGTTGACATCTTTAGGAAGGTGATACATAAATGGGGAGTAGGGACAATTAGAAAGATACCATTTTAGTTGATCGCATTGTTTCAATCCCTGAATTAGATTGCAAGCTTGGGTTTCCTCACCAATTCCAATATGTTGCTAGCTAGATATTTCTGCCAATAAGTGCGATTGCTTTTTGTAAGTTTTATTACGATGAAAACTATTAGCACCATTCTTCAGGCCCAAACAGCACGTGTCAGCAAGGTAACTAAAACAGGTTAATATTCTGGACCATTTAAGTTCAAAAGTGAATCCATAAATCTGACTAAGTATTGCATGGGGTAAATTAAGAACTGCCAAATTTCTTTAACTTCTAATTTGTCTCTAATTTCTTTGATGTTAAAAAAAAGGAGCTTGTTCACAGTCCTCTTCCATTGCTTCTCAGTGCCTGTCAAGCGAAGTCAGTTGATTCTGTTTCCTGTCTCCATTGTGGGAATGTTCTGCGCAGCCCGTACCCTAGTTGGGATTATGAACTTGACGGTGGAATCGCAGTTAGAATTTACTTTCTAATCTTCATGAGTTTGCCCCTTGTGTGTTAAATCATGTGTTCATTTTTGTTTTCTTTCCCTCACCATGCATGTGGCTATTTTTAGGCTGGCATTAGAAGTGAAATGGCATAAATCTGTGCTTATTCAGTTTTTCCCTTAGAAGGTGCAATGGGTTTTTGCCTCAACCTCTGCCAAAGCATTTCCCATTTCAGCAATTAATAGAATCAGATCTTAAGCTAGGTGGATTTCAATTTTATTTATGAATTGCTTTAATGTTACTTGATTTCCCATGCAAGTTCAAAACAGAACTTCTGGAATGTACCTACAAGGTGCAGCTGGTCGAAATCTAGGTATAGATTTCTGCCAGAGAATAATGAATCCACAAAAACATATTTATTTTAAATAGTGCTGAAAAGAGAAACATATTGCCAAAGATTTATCTTGCACTCATCAGGACAAATGCAAGGTTGTCACATTTCAAACAGTGTAGTATAAATTATTGACTGTTTGAAATGTGGCATTCTTATATTTGTCCTGATCTGTGCAAGATCAAGAGCTTTGGCAACATTGCTTTCTCTTGAGTAATATTAATATTTCTATTATTCTGTAATATTTATTTACACAAAAAATTAAGGCTCAATCTTATGATTGTCCAAAGATGTGCAGATTTAGGTGGATCGGCTATGCTAAATTGTCCTTTAGTGTTAGGGGGACTGGGTAGGGTAAATGCTTGGGGTTATGGGGCTGGGGCCTGGGTGGGATTGTGGTCGGCGCAGACTCGATAGGCCGAATGGTCTCCTTCTGCACTGTAGGCTTTCAATTAAAAAGAACTGACACCTCATTGTTGTCACAGCCCTATTTTCCTCCAAAGGAAATGCAGGTGACACGGTGGCTAGCACTGCTGCCTCACAACACCAGGGACCCGGGCTTAATTCTGGCCTTGGGTGACTGTGTGGAATTTGCACGCTCTCCCTGTGTCTGCATGGGCTTCCTCCAGGTGCTCCAGTTTCATCCCACAGTTCAAAGGTGGGCAGGTTAGGTGGACTAGCCATGCTAAATTGCCCTAGTGTCCAAAAATGTGCAGATTAGGTGGATTAGTCAAGGTAAATGTCCAGGACTATAGGGATAGGGCAAGGGTAAGATGTTCTTTCATAGGAACATAGGAATAAGGAGCAATAGGAGGCAAATTCAGTCCTTCAAGCCTGCGTCACCATTCAATCAGATCACGGCATTGCATGGTCCTGTTAAAAGGTGGTGCTTTTTCTGTGTTCAGAGATTTAAAATGCAAGTACACAGAGAGCCCAAACTGAAACATTGTATCGAAAGGCCAAGCAGCAGTGTTACCAAGACAACAGGCTTTTGAATTTAACCATTCAATTTGAATCAGGCACTTAGATACCAAGAACCTATTAAATTTAAATCTGATGGTTTTGACAACCTAGGACCAATCCTATTTTGGGAAATATTGATATGTCATCACTGGTATAAAAGAAGGGGGCAGTGGGACAAAGAGAGGAGAGCAACTGCACCTGCCAGAGCTATCAGCTCTCTCTCTAGAGAGAGAGAGAGAGAGAGAGAGAATCGCTGGCTCTCAAAGCTTCATCTATGTCTTGGAGAAAGTACCATCTAGATACCAAGGAAGAAAGAAGTTCCAGACAGAAGAATCAATAGAGAAAGCCCAGAATATTCCAGAGGACACAAAACCTGGTTGTAATTTAGAGAGTGACTAAATTCTATTTTGTTAATGAGTGGGAATTGTATTTATTTGAACAGCATTCCATTAGAATCTTGTTTTATTCGGGAATAGTTAATAGAAGGGATTTATTTGGTTTGTTAATAGTTTAGTTAATTTGTTCACTGTTAATTAGATAAATTGTTACGTGTTGATTTTAGAGAGTGCGTCAGAGATTTATTTTGTATTTAACCACCAGAAGTGGTAAGAGCCGGTCACACCACTTCTCACACACCTTTTACAGATTAAAAGGCGAGGTATTCCTCTTTGGGGGTTTCGGTGTCAGTCCTCAGGAAGGGGGGATCAACCGCCGCTTTATAACATTCATCAACACCAGAATCAATCTGGTGATCCTGTCTCCAATGCCACCACATCCTTCCTCAAATAAGGAGACCAAAACTGGACACAATACTCCAGATGTGGTCTCACCAACACCCTATACAATTGCAGCAACACTTCTCTTTCTCTCTTTCGGAGAGTCAGCGCAGGCTCGATGGGCTGAACGGCCTCCTTCTGCACTGTAGCGATTCTATGGTTCTATCTCTCTGGCCAAACACAGAGAACCCATGAAAAATAATAGTGGCAATATCTGATTTGGAAACAGGACTCAGAGACAATGCAGAAGCTATATTTGAAATGTAGTTATTGTTGTAATGAAGAAAATATAGCACAGCCATTATACACTCAGCAAGGTCCCACAAAACAGCAATGAAATAAATGATTAGGACATGTTTTGAAGGAGCTGCTTGAGGGATCAATGTTGGCCAGGAGTTGCCCATTTATCTTTGAATAATACCTTGGGATCTTTTGCATCTACTTGAAAGGACAGGCGGCATGTTGGCACAGTGGTTAGCACTGCTGCCACACAGCGCCAGGGACCCAGGTTCGATTCCCGGCTTGGGTCACTGTCTGTGTGGAGTCTGCACGTTCTCCCCCTGTCTGCCTGGGTTTCCTCTGGGTGCTCCGGTTTCCTCCCACAGTCCGAAAGCCATGCTGGTTAGGTGCGTTGGCCGTGCTAAATTCTCCCTTAGTGTGCCCGAACAGGTGCCGGAGTGTGGCGACTTGGGATTTTGACAGTAACTTCATTGCAGTGTTAATGTAAGCCTACCTGCGATGAGAATAATAAAGAACAGATTTGATGTCTTATCCCAAAGAGGGCACACCTATAGTGTAATGCACCCTCAGTGTAGCACTGAAGTGCCAACCTAAATTATATGTTTGTCTCTGGATTGGAACTCGAATCCATGACCTCTGACTCCAAGGCAAAAATGCTCTCACTGAGCCAAGGCTGACAAAGAAAAAGATGGAAATACGGTCAAATCATGCTCTAATAAGATGATTCTTTAAAAATGCTCAGAGGTCACCACACAGTTACAGTTGAGCAGCCACGGCAAACATTTAATTCAAAGCCTTTCGCTTGGCAATAGCAATTAAATAGTCTAAGCAAATGAAATGTTGTGTAATCATATTTATTTAGTTTCAATCAAAAGTATCAGTTATAATTAACAGAAAAACTAATATGAACTCGAGAGTGTCAACAGCTTTTCACAAACAACATTCTGCTATTAGTTTGCTCAATCTATCCGTTATATGTTCAATACCAAAGCAGCATAGAACTTTAAAACCAGTTCTAATACAAGAAAATTTATTTTGCATTAATGGACTATTGTGTATGAAAGAAAGTCACCTTTTACAGCTCAACGGAAACAAAAGATGAACAAAGTGAAGCATCCACAAACAGTCTCAAGTAAAACATGGCAAATATCAGTTCACAGAATAAAACAGCTTTTCCCAAACATTGTCTAATCGGCACTTTCCACCGAACGCGACCTGGACCTCGTCCTGGACCGGTGCGTCAATTCGGAAGGAGATTTTGATCTTGAATGTGCCTTCTTTGATGGTTGATCTTTCCTGCCTGGAGATCTGCTGGCAGAACGGGATTTACTCGGACTCCTGCTTCTGGACCGACTTGCTGACTTTGAGCGCCTCGGCGATGGTGACCGACTGCGAGATCTCGAGGAACTCCTGGAATGAGATCTGCTTCTGGTCCTGGAAGTGAAATTCGATTACCAAGATTTTCATTCTCAAATATTTAGCTACCCAAGGTCAATAACTTGATTTCTAAATGCTTATTCATGTGGAAAAGGCACCTCATACAAGTTATTTAAAATATTTTTAAATAATATTTGTGATGCATATACAATGCAGAGTTTCCCATGTACACCACCAGCAATTTGGACACAGAGATCTCACAACATCAGGTTAAAGTCCAACAGGTTTATTTGGTATCACGAGCTTTCGGAGCGCTGCCCCTTCATCAGGTGAGTGATTGGACAATCTGTGCCAAGATTGAAAAAAATACCCGCTGAAATTTAGTTTATTTATTAGTGTCACAAGTCGGCTTACATTAACACTGCAATGAAGTTACTGTGAAAATCCCCTAGTCGCCACACTCCGGCGCCTGTTCGGGTACACTGAGGGACAATTTAGCATGGCCAATGTACCTAACCAGCACGTCTTTTGGACTGTGGGAGGAAAATGGAGCATCCGAGGAAACCCATGCAGACACAGGGAGAACGTGCAGACTCCGCACAGACAGTGACCCAAGCCGGGAATTGAACCCCGGTCCCCAGCGCTGTGAGGCTGCAGTGCTAACCACTGTGCCACCCATAACACTGATCTTAATTATTTCCCTGTCCCTCATAAAGACATTGGGTAGTCAATGACCAACCTCCACAACAAATAAGAAATCCTACAGATTTTAGCTGATCGCAGCAATGGTGGAGAAGGGGGAAGTGGGAATGTGCAATAGTTCCCGCTCCTCATTAATACTGAGCAGCCTGACTGGAAAGTACATGTGTGATATCAAGATTAGATCGAGCGGTGATTTACCCCATCTCCTTAGGACGAAGCTACAACAATTTGTATTTACGTAGCACCTTTAACTCAATAAAACGGCCCAAGGCGTTTTGCAGAGGCATCATAAAACAAAATTGGACACTCTGCCATATAGGATGACCAAAAGCTTGGCCGAACAGATAGGTTTTAAGGAGGAAAGGAAAGTGAAGAGCAGTGGAAAGGTTTGGAGAAGCTTAGGGACTTGGCAGCTGAAGGCACGGCCACTATAACATTGCTTGTATGTCACATGGAAATAGCAAGAACTTTTGTAAATTAAAAGGGCAAATGCTAACAGTATTAGTAACAATTACCTGCGTTTCCGATCTTCAATTAATCTTATTTTTCGACCATTTATCTCTGTACCCTCCAGCTTGTTGAGAGCGTTTTTCATATCGCTAGATGAGGCAAACTCAACCACCCTAAAACAAAGTTACATTTGAGAAATGCACATCTTGTAATACTGACAACCGTGCAATATTTTGCCTCAGCTGGGAAGTGCACAGCCTGATATAAACTAAAGCTTCAACAGAAGGTCCCCAGTTCAATCCCCAGTCAGTGTTGAATATGCACTCACCCTGTGCTGATACCTGGGACTGTGGAGGCAATCAATAAGGGTTCTCATTCTGATGAATACCTGGGAGTCTGAATGGATATTGGGCAAGCGTGGGCTCATAGAAATCATAGAAACCCTACAGTGTAGAAGGAGGTCATTCGGCCCATCGAGTCTGCACCGACCACAATCCCACCCAGATCCTACCCCCACATATTTACCCGCTAATCCCTCTAACCTACGCATTTTAGGATTCTAAGGGGCAATTTTTTTTAACCTGGCCAATCAACCTAACCCACACATCTTTGGACTCAGGGCTGGGATGTGATGCCTTCCACAATTTCAGGGTCTGCCAACGTTCAATTTTAGTGTTTGTTGATGTTCAATTTCTGAGAGAAGAATGGGCACAGTAAGAAGTCTCACAACACCAGGTTAAAGTCCAACAGGTTTACTCTGAATTGCGAGCCTTTGGAGCGCTGCTCCTTCATCAGGTGAGTGGCGGTTAGTTCACAAACACAGCATATATAGGCAAAGACACAATATCTATGATAATATATATATCACAATATACGCTGTGTTTGTGAACTAACCTCCACTCACCTGATGAAGGAGCAGCGCTCATGATTCCAAATAAACCTGGTGTTGGACTTTAACCTGGTGTTGTGAGACTTCTTACTGTGTCCACCCCAGTCCAACCCCAGCATATCCACATCATGAGTGAAGAATGGCCACTTAGGCAAAATAGTAGAGCAAACCTTGATGTTTGTGCAATCATTACCAGAACATGGATTAATTCCTTCAAGAAAAAGGAAGACAGAACATTGGAAAAGTACATTTTAAAGAAACAAATGTTTTAGGAAAAATACTTCCTCTACACTTCACGATTCAATCCATTCTGTAACAGGACCCAGCAACCTGCATTGGAGTTGCCCGAGGTTATTAGGTAGCGCCACACATGATACTCAGAATTTCAAGATTACAGCTGTGGCTTTTATCCACAAGAAGAGGGATTTGAGTGAGCATATCCGCAGAGGAATCGGGCTGACATCTGTTTTTTTTTTTACAGTGGCTCACTTGGGAGTTGCTGGAGGCTGATATCAGGTGCTATGCAGTCAGAGAGGAGAATCAGAAAAGAATAGACTAAGTCCAATCTCAAAGCACAATACAAACTGCGGCTTTGTGATTGTAAGACTCTGTGATAACAGGACTGGACTGATTTTCACAAGATGCTCCATCAAGAAGCTGGGAGCCCTGGGAACATGCGGCCAAATCTTGGATTGTATTCGGGATGGTACTCCAGTTCAAAGATCCACATAAAGATGGATGAGGCTCTTAAAATGGAAGTGAGATGGGTTGCTGCTATTCTATCTGATGTAATGGCTTGAAAGACAATGCACGGTATGGGCTTGCAGTGTCTGTTCCACCTAAACTATTGTGACACTGATTAGAATCATAGAATCCCTACAGTGCAGAAGGAGGCCATTTGGCCCTTCGAGTCAGCACTGACCACAATCCCACCCTGGCCCTATCCCCATAACCCCATGCATTTACTCTTGCTAGTCCCCCTCACACTAAGGGGCAATTTAACATGGCACATGTTAACCCGCACATCTTTCGGACTGTGGGAGGAAACTGGAGCACCCGGAGGAAACCCACGCAGACATGAGGAGAATGTGCAGATTCCACACAGACGGTGACCCAAGCCGGGAATCGAACCCGGGTCCCTGGCGCTGTGAGGCAGCAATGCTAACCACTGTGCCACCCTGCCAGTTTAATTCTTGCAGATTAAACAGTGTCGTTGGTGGACACACCCAGAGCTTTACACATCATTAAGCATTCTGGGTTAACGTGTGGTATACTGTACTGGGAACCGACACGTGCAGTTAAGATCATGATTGCGAGGTATTGTTCGGAGATGAGTATCTGCTCCAATTGTTGGTTCACATCATTACCCGAGAATCTCAATGTCTGCAAACTTTAGCTCTGTGACCATTCAGAAAGGGCAAAGGACGATTTGATCATTTTCACCTTCCTTCAAAGTTCCAAAGCAGGTAAAGTTTATGGAATGTTATATAATGAAAGCAAATTTTATGGCCCAGAGCTTCTCAGCGTGCCATAAACTGGGCAGCATGGTGGCACAGTGGTTAGCATGCTGCCTCACAGTGCCAGGGACCCAGGTTCAATTCCGGCCTTGGGTGACTGACTGTGTGGAGTTTGCACATTCTCCCCGTGTCTGCGTGGGTTTCCTTCGGGTGCTCCGGTTTCCTCCCACAGTCCAAAGATGTGCAGGTTAGATGGATTAGCCATGCTAAATTGGTCCTTAGTGTCAGGAGGACTAGCTAGGGGTAAATGCATGGGGTTATGGGAATAGACCTGGGTGGGATTGTGGCTGGTGCAGACTCGATGGGCCGAATGGCCTCCTTCTGCACTGTAGGATTCTATCATTCTTTCTCTTGACTGTGTGTGAAACCCAGGACCAGGAAAGGGGCTTTGAACATATGACCTGAGTTGATTCTTCCACTATGCTGACGGCATATCTCATTACACAACTAATGAGGAAACTATCGCTGGAAGACACTACTAAATGTCAGAAAATGTGCTCATATATCCAGCACTCATATCCTGGAATCCCAAAGCCTTAGCTTACCTTTTTGCATCTAAGCTGTTTGGATTTGGGTAATTTAGCTGTATCCCCTTGGGGAGAGACACCAAGATAACCTTAAAATCTAAACAGCTTCCACTATTGTACTTCACACAAATCCAATAAACAAGAATATCACAAATAGCTAAAAACAACTGAGGTGTTCTTGTATTCATTAATTATATTTCCGTTGGTCACAAGTTTACTTGCCAACACAGAGTAACACTAGCAATTACCCCCATGGGTGATTGTTGAAGCTACCTACCCCAAAGCGTCTTGATGCTTTGATTAATGCAATATATTTGGATTCCTGAATTGGTAATCCAAATTAATTTACTGTTCCAGATGGACTGGTGGAATTAGAATTGAAACATGCTCTTTCAGTCAAACAGCGAATAAGGTGGTGATGAATCAGAAACTATTTAAAATTAAGCAATCTGAATGTGTCAAAAGTAAAATACACAACCAAATTTAGTCATATATTATGAGATGTGCGTTCAATATTTTTTTAAGAATCCATTTGTTCTCTTCCTTCATGTAGTTACCAATTCAAGCTGCTCAGTATCTCACCCAAGTGACCAATCTTCGCAGGCCACTCAACTATTCGGTCAGCCACTCCAGCCAACAGTTCTGCTATTGCCATTCAACTGAGATCAGTGAAGTCAGGACAGCTGAGTGACTGAACCTGGGTGCTTTCTGGGCAGCAGTACATTTACCATCTCAGTCACCAGAAGAGCCACTTTTGCCTTCTTCCGTCATCAGTTGTTCTCAATTCACTTGACTTCACAGCAGAAACTCAACAGGTAGAACAGGACTGATGTGCGGCTTCTCATTTACTGTTGTCTAAGTGGGGCAGCACGGTGGTTCGCACTGCTGCCTCACAGCGTCAATTCCTGGCTTGGGTCACTGTCTGTGCGGAGTTTGCACGTTCTCCCCGTGTCTGCGTGGGTTTCCTCCGGGTGCTCCGGTTTCCTCCCACAGTCCGAAAGACGTGCTGGTTAGGTGTATTGGCCGTGCTAAATTCTCCCTCAGTGTAACCCGAACAGGTGCTGAAGTGTGGCGACTAGGGGATTTTCACAGTAGCTTCATTGCAGTGTGAATGTAAGCCTACTTGTGACTAATATATAATCTAACTTAACTTTAAAAGAGTGACCCAATTCTAATTCTATCAGTCCTTTCTCGGAAAGTAAATTGATTTGTGTCACCAATGCAGGAAATTAATAATACTCAAAGTAAAAATGGAAACTTTAATCACTTGCGATTTCCTTGAGGCTCTGACGATGCGAGAAGCCTGTGTCCGCCAGGACGCTGGGCTGGGCTCAGCTGTCACCGGCTCTGAATACCTCTCTGTCCATTCCTGCATATTTTGTAATGACTCAGCCAATCAGAAAAAGTTTATAATAGAAATATGTGGCATGCTGAACAGTGTTCAATCAAGTGCTTTGTTCGCCCTGAGTTCATGTTTTTTCTTCCTGTTGATGTGGAGATGCCGGTGTTGGATTGGGGTGGAAACAGTAAGAAGTTTCACAGCACCAGGTTAAAGTCCAACAGGTTTATTTGGAATATCGAGCTTTCGGGGCACTGCTCCTTGCTCAGGTGAGTGAAGAGGTAGGTTCACAAACACGGCATAGATAGGCTAAGAGACAATCGCAAGAATTGTGACAATTGTGTCTTTGCCTATATACATGCCGTATTTCTGAACCTACCTCTCCACTAATCTGATGAAGGAGCAGCGCTCCAAAAGCTCGTGATTCCAAATAAACCTGTTGGACTCTAACCAAGTGTTGTGAGACTTCTTACTGTTTCTTATTGTTGCCAGAGATCACCTTTTCATAGAATCACTAAACATTCCTGAACAGTCAACATGACAGCAATTAAATTGAAATAATCTTGTTTTAACATTACTCTAACTCCTTCAAAATAAGAGGGATCTGGATGTCCTAGTGTATGAATCACAAAATCTTAGTAGGCAGGTGCAGCAAATAATTAGGAAAGCTAATAGGGTTTATTGTGAGGGGAATTGATTACAAAAGTAGGGAGGTTTTGCTTCAGTTATACAGGGCATTGGTGAGGCCACATTTGGAGTACTGTGAACAGTATTGGTCTCCTTATTTAAGGAAGGATGTTAATGTGAATCATAGAAATCATAGAAACCCTACAGTGCAGAAGGAGGCCATTCGACCCATCGAGTCTGCACCAACCACAATCCCACCCAGGCCCTACCCCCACATATTTACCCGCTAATCCCTCTAACCTACGCATTTTAGGATTCTAAGGGGCAATTTTTAACCTGGCCAATCAACCTAACCCGCACATCTTTGGACTATGGGAGGAAACCGGAGCACCCGGAGGAAACCCATGCAGACACGAGGAGAATGTGCAAACTCCACACAGACAGTGACCCGAGCCGGGAATCGAACCCAGGACCCTGGAGCTGTGAAGCAGCAGTGCTAACCACTGTGCTACCATGCCGCCCGTGTTGGAGGCAGTTCAGAGAAGGTTTACTCGGCTAATACCTGGAATGGGTGGGTTGTCTTATGAGGAAGGGTTGGACAGGCTTGGTTTGTACCTGCTGGAGTTTAGAAGTGTAAGACATGGTCTGATGGAAACATATAAGATCCTGAGGGGACTTGAAAGGGTGGATGTGGAAACATCTAGAACTAGGGGTCACTATTTAAAAATAAGGGGGTTGCTTATTTAAGATAGAGATGTAGATAATTTTTCTCTCTCAAAACGTTGAGAGTCTTTGGAACTCTCTTCCTCAAAAGGCAGTGGAAACAGAGTCTTTAAATATTTTTAAGGCAGAGGTAGGTAGATTCTTGGTAAGGAGGTGAAAGATTATTAGGGTAGGCAGGAATGTGGACTTGAGGTTACAATCAGATCAGCCATGATCTTATTGGATAGTGGAACAGGTTCAAAGGACCATGTGGCCTACTCTTGCTCCTAATTTGTATGTTCATAAGGTGCAAATTAAATGTCTGACTCAACCAACAAGTTAAAGAAAACAACTCCATATTATAACTTGCGTCTCAGTAAGTGATCCCTGAAACTGTGTTCAATATGGGTCTTGTAAACTCAGCACCCTTGGGGGCAGTTGAACCAGGAACACTCCTCGTCACAATGGATATCTCGGCACTCTACACCAGCATCCCCCAAGACGACGGCATTGCTGCAACTGCCTCCGTATTCAACGCCAACAACTGCCAATCTCCAGACCTAATTCTACAACTCATTCGCTTCATCCTGGACCACAATGTCTTCACCTTCAACAACCAGTTCTTCATCCAGACACATGGAACAGCCATGGGGACCAAATTCGCACCTCAATATGCCAACATCTTCATGCACAGGTTCGAACAAGACTTCTTCACTGCAAAAGACTTTCAACTGACTATGCACTAGATACATCGATGACATTTTCTTCCTTTGGACTCATGGCGAACAATCACTGAAACAACTATATGATGACATCAACAAGTTTCACCCCACCATCAGACTCATCATGGTCTATTCTCCAGAATCGGTTGCACTCATCTCCATCAAGGACGGTCACCTCAGCACTTCACTGTACCGCAAGCCCATGGATAACCTCACGACGCTCCACTTCTCCAGCTTCCACCCTAAACACGTTAAAGAAGCCACCCCCTACGGACAAGCTCTCCGTATACACAGGATCTGCTCAGATGAGGAGGATCTCAACAGACACCTACAGACGCAGAAAGATGCCCTTGTAAGAACAGGATATGGCGCTCGACTCATCGATCGACAGTTCTGACACGCCACAGCGAAAAACCACACCGACCTCCTCAGAAGACAAACACGGGACACGGCTACGACATCTTCTCCGGAGCCTTCAACATTAATCAATGAAGACGAACATCTCGCCAAAGCCATCCCCACACTACTTGCCTCCAAACAACCACGCAACCTCAAACAGATCATTGTATGCAGCAAACTACCCAGCCTTCAGGAGAACAGTGACCATGACATCACACAATCCTGCCACCGCAACCTCTGTAAGACGTGCAGGATCATCGACACGAATGCCATCATCTCATGTGAGAACACCATCCACTAGGTACACGGTACATACTCTTGCAACTTGGCCAATGTTGTCTATGCTGCAAGAAAGGATGTCCCGAGGCATGGTACATTGGTGAGACCATGCAGACGCCACGACAACGGATGAATGGACACTGCTCGACAATCACCAGGCAGGAGTGTTCCCTTCCTGTCGTGGAACACTTCAGCAGTCAAGGGCATTCAGCCTCTGATCTTCGGGTAAGCATTTTCCAAGGCGGCCTTCAAGACACACGGCAACACAAGGCAACGCAGAATCGTCGCGCAGAAACCGACAGCCAAGTTCCGCACACATAAGGACGGTCTCAACTGGGATCTTGGGTTCATGTCACACGATCTGTAACCCCCACGACTTGTCTGGGCTTGGAAAATCTCACTAACTGTCCTGGCTTGAGACAATTCACACCTCTTTAACCTGTGCTTAACCCTCTCCACTCGCATTGTCTGCACCTGTAAAGATTTGATTACCTGTCAAGACTCGCATTCCAACCATTATCTTGTAATTGAGTTTGTGTCTATATATGCCTTGTTTGTGAAACAAATCCTGCACTCACCTGAAGGAGCAGGGCTCCAAAGGCTCGTGCTACCAAATAAACCTGTAGGACTTTAACCTGGTGTAGTGAGACTACTTACTGTGCCCAACGCTGGCAACTCCACGTCATAGAAACCTTACAGTGCAGGAGGCGGCCATTTGCTCCATCGAGTCTGCACCGACCACAATCCCACCCAGGTCCTATTCCCGTAACCCCACACATTGACCCTGCTAATCCCCCTGACACTAGGGTGAATTTAGCATGGCCAATCCACCTAACCTGCACATCTTTGGACTGTGGGAAGAAACCGGAGCACCCGAAGGAAACCCACGCAGACACGGGAAGAATGTGCAAACTCAACATAGACAGAAACCCAAGGCCGGAATTCAACCCGGGTCCCTGGCACTGTGAGGCAGCAGTGCTAACCACTATGCCAACCTGTACCATCTTTTGTAAAACTTGATGCAAATATTTATTTAATGCCGCTATCATATCTTACCCCTCCACAATTAGATTGTCTTCCACGCATGAACAATGCAATCTCTAGTTACTGTTACTTTTCATGTGCTTACACAAGCCCCTACCATTTCCTTTCATATTACTGCTTTTGTTTTCCTATTCTCTTTTAGGCTTGCTAATCTCCCCTTTTACCTTGCTTACATCTTCTATATTCTTAATAGTTTTCTCAGTACAGACTGTCCTTGTTGCAGTTATGACGAGCAGCACTTACAATGATAATGTAAATTGACACTGTTTCGAATTTACAATGCCAGTTTTGACTTTATGACACTATGTCAGTGAACAATTGATCTCTACCAACTCTTTTGTTCCTCTGTGTTGTGTCTTTCACAACCTCATGAAGGGCAAATTGCTTCCCAGGTACAGTACAGAATACTAGCACTATTATATCTTGGGAAATACACTACTCTAAGGCAATTATACTGAAGCAAGATCTCACAAACTTTTCACTATTCAGTGAAAATAGGGAATCGCACCTTGGTTCAGGGGCGGCAAGGTGGCACAGTGGTTAGCACTGCTGCCTCAGAGCTCCAGGGACCTGGGTTCGATTCCCGGCTTGGGTCACTGTCTGTGTAGAGTTCTCCCCGTGTCTGCTTGGGTTACCTCCGGGTGCTCCGGTTTCCTCCCACAGTCCAAAGATGTGCGGGTTAGGTGGATTGGCCGTGCTAAATTGCCCCTTAGTGTCCCAGGATCCAGGATATGTAGGTTAGAGGGATTAGCGGGGTAAATATGTGGAATTACGGGGATAGGGCCTGGGTGGGATTGTGGTCGATTCGGACTCGATGGGCCGAATGGCCTCCTTCTGCATTGTAGGGATTCTATGATTCTAACCAACCCCCTATTTATAACATTGCTCCCTTGGGAAAACCAGTTTCAACTGACGCCATGGTTTTCAGGAACCGGTTGTGTCTAAGTCTGGGTATTCCCTGTACTTTTGTCCTAACTTTATCACATGCCTCCTTTCTAAGTTTAATTTCATCATCTTATTTTATCCAAGGAAGTCCATTGTTTGATGCGCACCCTTTGAGCTCTGCACAAATATGCTTAGTTTATACTTTATCCAGCTAATTTTTGAAAAGTTTGCACTATTGATCTATCAACCTGTGTGCTAACTTTTCTGCCGAACTGCCATACGTTTACATCAGTTATTTTCCCCACTCCACTTGCCAACATTGCGCAAGCAATGCTTCTTTACCTTGTTGGACTAGAAAATTACTGATCTAGGACATAATCCTGGATGCATTCTAAAAAGAATCTTCCACGTTCATCACTGTTATTCTGTTTTAAAATCACCCAATACTATTGTCCTGTTGATCTGACAACTTTCATGGTACGAATAGAAAAGAGAGTGAGTTGTTTGCAAAGAGCCAATAACCTGTGTGAAGTTTTGATCTCCTTATTTAAGGAAGGATGTAAGGAAGGAGGCGGTTCAGAGGAGGTTTACTAGATGGTAACCTGGAATGAGTGGGTTGTCTTATGAGGATATGTTGAAAAGGCTGGGCTTGTTTCCACAAGTGATTAGAAGAGCGAGGGGTGACTTGATTGACAAGGTGGATGTGGAAAGGATACTTCCTCTTGTGGGTGAGCCCAGAACTAGGAAGCACTGATTTAAAATTAGGGGATGCACTTATAGGAGAGAGATGAGGAGAATTATTTTCTCTCAGGGGGTTGTGCAGCTTTGGAACTCTCTGCCTCTGAAAACAGTGGATGCGAGATCACTGAATATTCTTAAGGCAGAGACAGATAGATTCCCCTAGCTAACAAGAATCTAAGGTGATCGGGTAGATGAGGAATGTGGAACTCAATGCCAACAGATCAGCCTTGATTTTATTGAACAATGGAGCAGGCTTGATGGTTTACTTGTGCTCCTATTTTGTACTTATGGCTCATTAGAATTCCTACAGCCAACGTGAATGAGAATATGCACCCTCTCCCTCAATCTGGAGGGAGAGGAGAACCTGCCCCTGTCTACATCAATGGGGATGAAGTAGAAATGGTTGAGAGCTTCAGGTTTTTAGGTGTTCAGATCACCAACAACCTATCCTGGTCCCTTCATGCGGACGTTATAGTTAAGAAAGCCCACAACGCCTCTACTTTCTCAGGAGACTAAGGAAATTCTTTCTACTTCGTCCCCATTGATGTAGACAGGAGCATGTTCTCCTTTACGCTTCCTGAAGTTGATGACAATCTCCTTCGTTTTGTTGACATTGAGGGAGAGATTATTGTTGCCGCACCAGTTCAGCAGATTCTCTATCTCATTCCTGTACTCTGTCTCGTCATTGTTTGAGATCCGACCCACTACGGTGGTGTCGTCAGCAAACTTGAAAATCAAATTGGAGGGGAATTTGGCCGTAGTCATAGGTGTACAAGAAGTATAGTAGGGGGCTGAGAACACAGACTTGTGGGGCACCGGTGTTGATAATGATCATGGAGAAGGTGTTGTTGCCTATCCTTACTGATTGTGGTCTGTGAGTTAGGAAGTTCAGGTTCCAGTAGCAGAGGGAGGTGCCGAGGCCCAGGCCACGGAGTTTGGAGATGAGTTTTGTGGGAATAATAGTGTTGAAGGCTGAGCTGTAGTCAATAAATAGGAGTCTCGCCAACTTCTACAGATGCACCAAGAAAGCATTCTTTCTGGTTGTATCACAGCTTGGTGTGGCTCCTGCTCTGTTCAAGACCACGAGAAACTACAAAGGGTCGTGAATGAAGCCCAATCCATCACTCAAACCAGCCTCCCATCCACTGACTTTAACTGTATTTCCTGCTGCCTTGAAAAAGATACAAAAGTCTGAGATCACGTACCAACCGATTCAAAAACAGCTTCTTCCCTGCTGCCATCAGACTTTTGAATGGACCTACCTCGCATTAAGTTGATCTTTCTCTACACCCTAGCTATGACTGTAACGCTACATTCTGCACTCTCTCCTTTCCTTCTCTATGAACGGTATGCTTTGTCTGTGTAGCACGCCAGAAACAATACTTTTCACTGTATACTAATATCATGTGACAATAATAAATCAAATCAAATCATCTTTTTTGCCATGGAACGTTATTATACTTCCATGCTCCTTTCCTTTTTAACATTTAAAATTAAATAAGGTTAAGGAAATAGCCCAAGACAGGACTAATATAATAATCTTTTCTTCATTATCAAAATACATCCTTTATTCACTGTCCTCCTATTCCCCTAAAGCGCAGGAATATGGTCCCATAGAGGGATATGGTCCCCGGAAGGGTCAGGGGCTTTAGTTCAGTCGGGCAGCATGGTTGGTGCAGGCTTAGAGGGCTGACGGGCCTGTTCCTCTGGTGTAATTTTTTTGTTCTTTGTTTTTTTGTATTGTGAATCTTCTTAGTCTTTGAGATTTCAGAGGGACCACTTGGGTGGATATAGTTGAATTGCAGGCCAGGACAAGGCCGTACAGTATTTTGTTTGAAAATGACACGATGGATCTTAGGCCTGACAGATTAATAGAGCTTTTTAAAAACTGCTCAAGTATTTTAAGGGAAACAGTAAACTACATTTTGAAGAAGATAAATCTTCAAAGAGTAGACTGTTACAAAGTTTTAACCATAATCATCTCAACCTCGCCATGATAATCTATTACATAGTATAACACATAGTTTTTCAAGGTTATACTCATCAGCTGGTTGTAAAGATGTTACTAAGACTGTACGTCACAATCTTTGTCTATTTCTGCAGTAAGTCAGATAAACACTTCAAAGCTTTGTACTAAGAAATGCTGCATAAATCACCTAAATTCAATATCTTAAATTAATACAAAAGCTCCCGCATATCAGTTCGTGTTTTACTAAACCGCAGCTACACAGCCATGCCAGCCCACTTTGCTTTCAGCTGATCATTTTGGGACCCCAGGGCATCTTTGCATTAAAAAATGGATTGGAAAAGATGAAACTATCTCGCGCAGTAATCCTAAATAATTGCATTATATTAAAATCTTATTGCCAGTAGACTGTTCGAAATAGCCAGACACTTGTAGAAGTTCTGGCTGAACTATTTTAAATATAACATTAATCAAATAGATTACTGCCCAGACAGAGATAGTCAATGCCAGTATTTATCCTCCACCTGACCCTTCTCCAACTTCACTTGATCCCACGCTATCAACGTATCCTTCCATTCCTTTTCATGGTGACTTCCTGTCCAACTTCCCTTCAAAATGCCCGTCTCATTAAGTAATGAAAGAGCTATGACGTGTGAAACATTAGGAAGGGACACGTGAAAAGATAACAATGCATCTCTTGCTGCCACTTATTCCGAGTAAACTCAACTTACCCTTCATTCTTGTTTCGGTGCGCATCCACAAATGTAACCTCTCCGGCCTGTCTCATCAAGTCTTTCAAATCCTATGTACAACAAGGACAATATTTATTAAAGTAACAGTGTACACTTCGATATTCACAGAAAACGCAACAAAATGTATTAAACATGATTCAGACGTTTTAAAGTTTCCAGTGACATGGATGAATTTTCAAAATATTTAGAATTTAAGAAAATACGCTGGTTTCAAAAATTGCTACTCGAATCATTATACAGTACGCATAAATATATATTTTTACAAAGGACATTTTGTTTATTTATTGGTCGTAATTGCACCACAGTACCATTATTTTAAAAATAAAGCATTTAAATGGAATTTGGTTGACTCTGGATGAGGCAGAGTGAAAGAAATTTCACCCACTAGCACCAACCTTGTAAGTTAATTTCTGAAATATACGAGAAGAAACTAAAAGTATGATGTAATTACTTTTTTTCATTTTAGCCCTAGGCAAGTCACCTTATAAGCCTTAGCAGATATCACCCAAGCACTTGTGCTGCCTTACCGGAGAGCCACTCTTCAATACTTAGCTGATGATCTTGTGCATTTCGGGCTAGATTCTGCATCCACATTTTCCCTCATGGAAATGGAAACCGCTACAATTCATTGGCGGTATTGGCTTCCCTTTTCTTACACTGATCCTCCAAGCAACCCACTAATGAAATCCTATTACTCCAGTCAGAAGCAAAAACCCTTTGAGATAAGGGTAGGCTACCTGGTTGACAAGAACCACGCAGAAAAGGTTATCCTGATAAAGGCTGCCGCCAATACACTCCTCGTTTCTCGGACCCTCATTAAATTTGAATATTAAATACATTATGCACATCAGCCTGCAGTCAAATTAGCCAAGCCAGAGCTTCCATTGGTGTTATAAACACTTGCAACCTGCAAACAAATGAAGGAGACCATACACAAAGTCAACTAGATTATCTGATCACATATATAAAAAAGGGAAAACCGATCCTCAAAAGAAACCAAGTGACTACTTAAACAATAGCCAGTTAAAAAACGGGAATTCACACATGCTTGGGAGGAGAACAACAGTTGGCTAAGCATATAGGTGAGTTCTGATGAAAAGTCATCAAGCTGAAACATTCAACGAGACCCTACCATCTCGCCCTCTCCCATTCCGGGTCAGGCGAGGTTCCCAGAACGGAAATCTTCGTTGGCCTCAGGCGGGATTTTACGATCACACCCGAGCGAGGCCTTGAAATCCCGCCCATTAACTGTGTTTCTCCCTCCACAGATGCTGCCTGATCTGCTGGCTATGTCCAACAAGTTACGTTTCTATTATAGCTAAGCTTGTAATCTTTAACGGTTTGTGCACAATTGTAGAGTCAGATTTAAACTCAGCCCACGCAGCAACAACAACTTCAAGAACAATTTATATTTATGTAGTGCCTTTAATGTAATAAACCATCCCAAGGTGCTTTACAGGAAAATTATAAAATAAAATGATGCCACACAATAGAGATATTAGGTCACACGAACAAAAGCTAGTCAAAGAGATTAGTTTTTAAGCAGTGTCTTAAAGGAGGAAAACAAGTTAAGGAGGCAGGGAGGGTTTAGGGAGGGAATTCCTGACCTAGGGATCTGGGCAACCAAGGCCACCAATGGTAGATAACTCAAGAGGCCGGGATTAGATGAGCAGAGCTATTGGAGAGGGTTTTGGGTTGGTGGAGATTACAGAGATAAGGAGGGGCAAGGTCACAGAGGGCTTTGAAAATAAGGATGAAAATTTTAAAATCAAAATGTACCAAGCGCATGGGTGGCAGATGAATGGGTCTTGATATGAATTAGGACACGAGTGGCAGAGTAATAGATGAACTCAAGTTTACAGAGAGTTGAAAGTAGCAGACAGACCAGGAATGCATCAGAATAATCAAGCCCAGAGATAGAACAACTATGTGATTTCAGCTGAATGACAACAATGGCAGGGGCAAAGCCAGCTTATGTTAGGGAAATAAGTGGGCTTTGTGATGGTGTGGACATGTGGAACAAAAGAAATGCAAGATATCGCTCAAAAATAAATTAATTAATATCACTCTGGATGCTAAACTACTATAAAAATTGAATTTTGAACAGCTTGTTCCCAAACACAGGGGTCTGGAAATAGTGGCTGATTCATTGCTTTGTAAACTGAAACTTGAAACTTTTTTGGCGTCATTACTGCAACATCGTGACACTGTCTAGAAACCACACGCAAGAGAAAAAAATGCTTTTTTTAACAATTCTCAACCACCGAACCCATAGAGGGCTCACCCTTGGTGTTTCAGAGCATAGACAACATCCATGGCAGTAACACTCTTGTGTTTGTTGTGGGTGGCCTGAGTCCCTGATGATATTTTCCAGGAAAACCCAGAGAACCCTGTGGGTTTCCTTGTAAATGGGGTCGGAAATGCGCTTGACGCCCCCACGACGAGCGAGGCGGCGAATGGCAGGTTCAGTGATTCCCTGGATGTTATCGTGGAGAATTTTATGGTGCCATTTCACACTACCTTTCCAGAGACCTTTCCCACTTCTGTCTCTACCGGACATCCCACCCAGAGACCAAATCCTGTAATGAGAACTTGGATTTAACCAACATCTTATTAAATCTATGGACATCCTAAAACACTTCTCAATTAATTAATTACTATATATGTGTAGTCACTATCCACATGCAGGCATCAATTTGCAAAGCCACACAAATAGTAAATTGGATTAAGGAGCAGTTAGTCCTCTTGACCGAGTAAGCAATATTGGTCAAGTAAAAGGATCTTTAGCATCTACATGAAGAGGCAGGGTCTCAATTTTGCACCTGATCTGATTTATGGTAGCCGTGATATTGCAACTTTCTCAGTGTTGGACTTGAATCTTAGCCAGATTATGAATTCACCCTGGAGTAGAGTTGAAAATATAATCATCTGACTCATAAGCCAAAATAATACCAGATAAGACAGAGGCATCTTGGGTGGAATAGCTTTGGAGTGTGTGTGTGTAATACAGATAGGATCATGTGTAGGGATATGGGGGTAGGGCCTTGGTGGGATTGTGGTCGGTGCAGACTCGATGGGCCGAATGGCCTCTTTCTGTACTGTAGGGTTCCGATGATTCATAGATTCCCTGCAGTGCAGGAGAAGCCATTCGGCCTATCGAGTCTGCACAAACTCTCTGACAGAGTATCTTACCCCGGCCCCCTCCCCCACCCTATCCCTGTAACCCCACACATTTTACCGTTGCTAATTCCATCTAACCTGCACATCTTGGGACACTAAGGGGCATTTTCTTTACTATGTCCAATCCATCTAACCTGCACATCTTTGGACAGTGGGAGGAAACCGGAGCACCCGGAGGAAACCCACGCAGACACGGGGAGAATGTGCAAACTCCACATAGATGATGACCCAAGGCCGGAACTGAACCTGGATCCCTGGAGCTGTGAGGCAGCAGTGTTAACCACTGTGCCACCGTGCCGACAGTTGCATGTCAGGGCTGCTCACTGACCCTGTCCCACGCTTGGCCTGTTTTCCAGTGGTGGCTCTCAAAGGAATTCGCAACCCGCTGGAAGTGGACAGCTAATTAAGGCCCCTGAGGGGCCATTTCCCAAACACGCTGGTATTTTTCTGGCGTTGGACCAGCCCCCTCCCCAATGAGTCCAGAGCTATGTATTTTAAAGATTCATGTGAAGTCCTACACAAAATTAAATCTACCCCAGGCACTCTTACTGCTAGTCCCAATTTCACACATTCGGGATATATCCGTCTCTAAATCCCAGTTTTCCTAAATGCATGCTGTTTAGAAAAAAATACCTGAAGGATGGAGATTTGTTTAGAGTTTCCAAATAACATTTGGCAACGTTGACATGAACTAAGGTCAAACAAGCAACATGGCCAACAAAAGACCTCTGCAGTATGTGCAATAGCTGTACAAAAGGTCTCCGAAAGATTAAGTTTTAAGTCCATTTATTAGTGTCACAAGTAGGCTCACATTAACACTGCAATGAAGTTACTGTGAAAATCCCCTAGTTGCCACACTCCGGCGCCTGTTCGGGTACACTGAGGGAGAATTTAGCATGGCCAATGCACCTAACTAGCACATAGAATCCATAGAATCCCTATAGTGCAGAAGGAGGCCATTCGGCCCATTGAGTCTGCACCGACCACAATCTCACCCAGGCCCTATCCCCGTAGCCCCACGTATTTACCCTGCTAATCCCCCTGACACTAAGGGGCAATTTACCATGGCCAATCAACCTAACCCGCATATCTTTGGATTGTGGGAGGAAACCATGTGCCACCATGCTGCAGATGACACTAAGGTGAGTGGCAGAGCAAAGTGTGCAGAGGATGCTGAAAGTCTGCAAAGGGATATAGATAGTCTAAGTGAATAGGCAAAGGTCTGGCAGATGGAGTACAATGTTGGTAAATGTGAGGTCATCCATTTTGGTAGGAATAACAGCAAAATGGACTATTATTTAAATGGTAAAAAATTGCAGCATGCTGCTGTGCAGAGGGACCTGGGTGTCCTTGTGCAAGAATCACAGGAGTTGGTTTGCAGGTGCAGCAGGTAATTAAGGCAGCAAATGTAATTTTGTCCTTCATTGCGAGAGGGATGGAGTTTAAAAACAGCGAGGTTATGTTGCAGCTGTATAAGGTGCTGATGAGGCCACACCTGGAGTACTATGTGCAGTTTTGGTCTCCTTACTTGAGAAAGGATATACTGGCACTGGAGTGGGTGCAGAGGAGATTCACTAGATTGATTCCGGAGTTGAGGGGATTGGCTTATGAGGAGAGACTGAGTAGACTGGGGCTATACTCATTGGAATTCAGAAGAATGAGGGGAGATCTTATAGAAACATATAAGATTATGAAGGGGACAGATAAGATAGAAGCAGGGAAGTTGTTTCCACTGGCAGGTGAAACTAGAACTAGGGGGCATGACCTCAAAATAAGGGGAAGCAGACTTAGGACTGAGTTGAGGAGGAACTTCTTCACACAAAGGTTTATGAATCTGTGGAATTCCCTGCCCAGTGAAGCAGTTGAGGCTACCTCATTGCATGTTATTAAGGCAAGAAAGATAAATTTTTGAACAGTAAAGGAATTAAGGGTTATGGTGAGTGGGCGGGTAAGTGGAACTGAGTCCACGAAAAGATCAGCCATGATCTTATTGAATGGCAGAGCAGGCTCGAGGGGCCAGATGGCCTACTCTTGCTCCTAGTTCTTATGTTCTAAACCGGAGCACCCGGAAGAAACCCATGCAGACACGGGGAGAAAGCAAACTCCACAGACAGTGACCCAAGCTGTGAATCGAACCCGGCTCCCTGGTGCTGTGAGACAGCAGTGCTAACCATTGTGCCACCATGCCGCCCGCCAATGTGGGAGGAAACTGGAGCACCCAGGGGAAACCCACGCAGACATGGGGAGAAAGTGCAGACTCAGCATAGCTGGTGACCCAAGCCGGGAATCGAACCCTGGGTCCGTGGCGCTGTGAGGCAGTGGCGCTAACCACTGTGCCGCCCAAAAAATAATCACATTCCACATAAGATCTATGATTCTATGATCATAAGAAAAGGGATTTCAAACCAATGCTGCACATTATCTA
This sequence comes from Mustelus asterias, assembly GCF_964213995.1. NCBI lineage: Eukaryota > Metazoa > Chordata > Chondrichthyes > Carcharhiniformes > Triakidae > Mustelus > Mustelus asterias. Next base: position 10,902,046 of record NC_135818.1, on the reverse strand, counting down.
CAGAAAAGACTAGCCACTAAAAATGCATTCTGTTGCACAAAAGCAAGTGGGTCAGATCATGGGGAGTTCAGGATCAAAGAACATCAGTCAAAGCAACTTACCAACTGAGGAGATATCAATGTGGATGAAGGGTACATTATCTAAATACTGTGCTAAAATGCTCAAGAATGTTGGAACACGGTAAAAGCATTTCTTCATGTCATAGCAACAAAATTGTTCTGGGCTAATCCAAAATAAATCAACAGATTGTTTTTTTAGGGTTACCATGTGCATATTATTAAGCATGCATTCAAAAGACTGCCATTCATTGAAACCAGAACACTTGCACAAGTGATTTTCTACGTGTTGCCACAGAACAATTCACTATGCCAAACAAAGATGTTAAGATCATCATTCATTTTTCTTCAGTGCACTATATATGCTTTAAATCCGAAACAAGGCAATTCTCACCATTAAAAACTAATTAATTTATTCCATCCAATTTTTAATAGCACCCTGCTTAGCCACTTGATGAGAACCAAGTGGGACTATCCCAAGTTTTTAATTAAGATACTGAGTGTAATTACGCAATGTGTAATTCCCACCATACTCCACAAATTCTTAGTTAAATGTGTAACAGGGCCCATCAGTAACTTTTGCTGACTCACCACATTACTTTGCCAAAAAAGTATCTTTTTACCATGTGCGTCTTGTGTTTTGCAATCTTAGGTGCTGTATGCCTTGTCTCCACTTCCAGAGGCAAACTGAGACTCGCGATATTCAGTCAGCATTTTGAAACTGCATTTACTCTGGTGGTAACCAGCTACTAAACAAGATTTCCAGCAAAAACTAAGGAAGAGAACACTAGTATATAGTAATCACAAATGTGTTAGAAAATACATCACATTTCACATTTAACGTTTAGTCTGTTTTATACAACTAGTACATTTCAGGATGCAGAGTCCAGGTTAAATTTAGGCCAAGTCATCAGAAGATTAATGTTGGGTCCCTGAAGTACATTAATTGTACACAGCAACAAATGTGAACATTGTTTTCCCATTGCAATTGTCTTATAACAGAGCACAAAAAAATACCCAAGTTAGTACAGTCAGTTTTAGCATAAACTATATTTCCTACGGTACTGTAAGTTTAAAAAACAATTAAGCCACTTACGAAATTATATTTAGTGGCTCTGCAACTTGGAGGGTAGAATACTGAACTCTCAAACAGATGATCAAGAGTTCCATCCCCAGTCTGCTAGATGGGCAACTGTGTACCAGCAGAGCATTCCATCTCAGAGGGAAAAAGTAAAAACAGGCAGGAACTGACCCACCGTACAAAAGTGCGATGTCTGATCACGAAGTGAACGGATGCTGGCCATTGAGAAGTCTACAGCCCAGACCATGCCATTTTCCCAGTTGGAGGAGGCAATGTGTTGACAAGAGGTAGCAGATGGGGACCTAACAGGAAAACAAGTTATCTGGCATCAGCTGTTTTGGTTTCTGGCACTTGCCGTGTTGGTAAAAGTATCACACTCAAAAGCACATTCTTCAAAACAGAACCAGAACCGTCAAGTGTTATAAGAGCTATGGGTTCTGGTAGACTTGATCAAACCCTTTTTTTTAAAGCTTTGGCACTTTAGACTCGGCATTTGCCATTTGAACACATTCAGCCACGAGTGATTCAAATATTTTGCAAAATATTACACAATAAAAGCGTTTGAAAATAAAAACCACCAGCGCTCACCTGCCAACTAACCCTGGAGGATAGGTTTTCCACAATAACTCTGTATTGAGTACGAACTGGACGGCTAGCTCTGGGAAACAAACAAGAACGTTTTATTCCACTCCTTATGCCATTATTATATTGACTGAGCTTCAGTGGCAATTTCAGTGCGGATCTAGACAATCGTTTATTTGCATAATTTGCACTGCAGAGTTGCATATACTCAAAACGCGAACAGTGGGAGCTGGTTTCCAGCCTTTCGCATTCCGGTCAGTTTCCACTGATCAAAAAGAGCTCTCGTAACAGCTGATTCTTCAAACACATGGAACCAAAAGGCAAGTTGCTGCTGCGCAAGAGGTTTAGAAAAAAAAAACCTTAAAACATGGAGTGCTAAGGTTTTCTTGCTGACTTTAGTGACACCAGTAGCACTGTTCTGGGTAATCTAATTTCAAACGTGGCAGCACAACTGCTGCAGTTCTGGTGAGGGAAAGAGAAATTGTCCACGTTCTTAGTCTTGATCACTACTCTTGTGACCGTTGCTGGAAACTACAGGTGTTTGAATGTCACGTGGACAGGTCTAGGCTTGGTAGTGATGGTTCCCAAATCCAAATAGTTTACGGACATTCCACAACTGAATGAGATACTGGAAGGCATGCGGAACAATATGCAGCAAAGAGGCAATGCATTCAAGTGAAGAGGAGAGGTAACTGAGAGGGAGAAAGAAAAGAGGCATGTTAGAAGTGGCGACCATAATGGGTCACGCTATAAAACTTGCTACATGACTGGAATACACAGGGGTATACCGCACCGGAACTGAACATCTGGCCTAACCACTCCATTGCATTCTGGTGTTTATACACCACTTGAGCCCCGTTCCATCTTTCCTCATCAAGAACAAGTTTTTAAATTGTAATGCAAATGCATCCAACAACAAGAAGAAATTTGTTGACAAAAACTCCAAAGCCAAGGGGCAGGGAAAAGCAGCAGTTTTGGAAATATGATTTTTTCACAAGGCTTTTCCTTGAGGATGTAGTTTTAATATTTCAGTGTGGTTTTAATAGGTATGGGATATATGTTACTGAAGGGAAAGACTCCTTTTGGGAAAATTCTTTTCCATTTGGTCTCATCTTGGCATTAGGTTGAGATAGTGGATTCCTCCCCTCTCCTTGGATGTCCATCAAAACAGATTCAACTACCACCAAAATAGATACAACAAAAATAACTTCAGATCTAGTCTTATTTAATGTGCCAGATAACTCATTTAAGTATCACTTGATTATTGCAATCAACCCTTCAACCACTTGGAACAGATTTGAATCATAGAATCCCGACAGTGCAGAAGGAGGCCATTCGGCCCATCGAGCCTGCACCGACAACAATCCCACCCAGGCCCTATCCCCATAACCCCATGTATTCACCCTAGCTAGTCCCCCTGACACTAAGGGACAATTTAGCACGGCCAATCAACCTAACCCGCACATCTTTGGAGCATGGGAGGAAATTGGCGCACACGGTGGAAACCCATGCAGACACGGGGAGAACGTGCAAACTCCACACAGTCACCCGAGGCCGGAATTGAACCCGGGTCCCTGGTGCTATGAGGCAGGAGTGCTAACTATTGTGCCACGTGCCGCCCAAAATACAACAGTGTGAAAATTATCATATGAATATTTAGTGACCTTGTATTAAATTTTCCTTTAACATTACCTTGTCTTGGTCCATTGTGCTAACCATAGTTTTATACTTTTTATACAATCTATCCTGCTTTCCTTCCAAACACTACTTCGAATGTTGCCCACATTGGTCTTTTCTCTCCTAGCCTTTCTCCCCCCACTGCTCACTGTTCAGTGTTTCGACTGCATTCAATCTTTCCCCAATCATGAGATTAAACTTAAACCCCACACGTCACAGATCGGTGCTTCTGTGTTTGTTTTGTGCTCTGCAGAGCGTTCATTTTCAACCCAAATCCAACATTTCCTTTCCAAGATCATAAACATTGTTACCACAAAGGATTTATCTGAGGATTTTACCTTCCGTCTCCTCCACCACCATACGGTCTGTGATAATTGAAGCGTGGTGGCATTCTGCTTCCTCTGCGCCAACCTCCTCTTGATCTTGATCGAGCGTATTCAATTGTAACCCTAGGAAGATGATTCAGAGGGTTAAATGAACATCCTTCTGAGCTACATATTTCAGGAAAGCAAGGCAAAGCTGCCCATTACCCCCTCCACCCACCATTTCCACCTCTACCCCCCAGCCCATTCTGAAGACGCCAACTCCTGCCACTGAATGGTACCACGAGTATCTGACAGTACATGAGCCGAGACAACATCGTTGGAGTTTAGAAGGGTGAGGGGGGATCTTACTGAAACTTACAGGATACTGTGAAGCCTGATAGAGTGGACGTGGAGAGGATGTTTCCACTAGTAGGAAAAACTAGAACCAGAGGGCACAACCTCAGGCTAAAAGGACGATCCTTTAAAACAGTGATGAGGTGGAGTTTCTTCAGCCAGAGAGTGGTGAATCTGTGGAACTCTTTGCTGCAGAAGGCTGTGGAGGCCAGGTCATTGAGTGTCTTTAAGACAGAAATAGATAGGTTCTTGATTAATATGGGGATCAGGGGAAAAGGCAGGAGAATGGGGATGAGAAAAGTATCAGCCATGATTGAATGGCAGAGCAGACTCGATGGGCCAGGTGGCCTAATTTTGCTCCTATGTCTTATGGTCTTAACATTGGCCTTCAGGGACTTTGGACCAGATGTGTTGAAGGTGACTTCACAGGTGCCCCCCATGAATGCACTTTCCAAAAGGGGATGAATAGATAACGATCAGGAGTGGGAACCCTGGTTGATTTTGTTCTTCCCCAAGCAGGAATAAAGAGAATTTTAACATCTCTGGAGTCACCATTCCCGAGATCAGTTAAAATACCAAAGGGATCAAGCTTGGGACCTTCTAGATTTTTTAATTTATTTGTGGGATATGGGTGTTGTTGGCTGGGCCAGCATTTATTGCCGGTCACTAGTTGCCCTTAAACGGAGTGGGTTGCTAGGCCACTTGTGACTCATAAACATACTGCCTTTAGAATCATAGAATCCCTACAGTGCAGAAAGAGGCCATTCGGCACATCGAGTCTGCACCAACCACAATCCCACCCAGGCCCTATCCACATATCCCTATATATTTACCCGCTAATCCCTCTAACCTATGCATCCCGGGACAATAAGGGGCAACTTAGAATGGCCAATCAACCGAACCCGCACATCTTTGGACTGTGGGAGGAAACCAGAGCACCCGGAGGAAACCCACGCAGACACAGGGAGAATGTGCAAATTCCACACAGACAGCGACCCGAGCCAGGGTTCGAACCCAGGTCCCTGGAGCTGTGAAGCAGCAGTGCTAACCACTGTGCTACCGTGCCTTTAGTCTCAAAGATCAATGTGTCACTTTCATGTGAAAATCAGACTTTAGGTTGAACACAGAATTCTGCATTTCACAGGTAAGTTTTAGGCATTAATGTTGGATCAGTAAGTGCCCAAAGTGTAATCAACCACAATCATTAGAATTTCAAACAGTTATTTCCCAACCAGAGGTCAACACATCGTGAACACACATGTGGAATCATACACTGATACACACAGGAGGCCATTCGGCCCATAGAGCTGACACTGGCTCTTAGCCCACATTGCCCACTGTTCAGCAAAGGGTTCCTTTACAAGCATTTGTCCAATCCAGTTCTTACTGAATCTGTTTCAATAATGGGCCACATCTGGGCGGCACGGTGGTTAGCGCTGCTGTTTCACAGCACCAGGGACCCGGGGTTCGATTCCCGGCTTGGGTCACAGTCTGTGCGGAGTTTACACATTCTCCCCGTGTCTGCGAGGGTTTCCTTCGGGTGCTCCGGTTTCCTCCCACAGTCCAAAGATGTGCGGGTTAGATTGATTGGACATGCTAAATTAATCCTTAGTGTCCCGAGATGTGATAGGTTAGATGGATTAGCAGGTTAACTAAGTGGGGGTAGGGCCTGGGTGGGATTGTTGTTGGTGCAGACTCGATGGGCTGAATGGCCTCCTTCTGCACAGGTCAGGATTCTATGATCTTTTCTGTGGTTGTTTTTCAGAAGTGTATTTTTAGTAGTGAAAGGAATCAAAATCATCAGCAGTGCCTGTTTCTTCAGATTGTTATAGAGGGACTGTAATTTCTAAATAATGTTCTCTGATGAAAGTTTAATGCAAGAAATAAACAATTAGGAAGTCTCACAACCACCATGTTAAACTCCAACAGGTTTATTTGGAATCACGAACTTTCGGAGCGCTGCTCCTTCATCAGGTGACGGGGAGTTCATCACAATTTTAAGATGTCAAATTGTACTTGTGCTGTTCTGTAACTCATCTGGGGAAGGAGCAGCGCTCCGAAAGCTCGTGATTCCAAATAAACCTGTTAGACTTTAACCTGGTGTTGTGAGACTTGTTACTATTTTTAAACTGTTCTCCCGAGTTCTAGATTCTCTCATATAAGGAAACAGACAAGGCGATTATAATCATAGAGTCATATAATCCCTACGGTGCAGGAGGCAGCCATTTGGCCCATTGAATCTGTGCCGATAACAATTCCTCCCCAGGTCCCATCCCCACAACCCCACACATATGTCTCACTTGATGAAGGGGCGGCGCTCTGAAAGCTTGTGCTACCAAATAAACCTGTTGGACTTTAACCTGGTGTTGTGAGACTTCTTACTGTGCCCACCCCAGTCCAACCGGCAACTCCACATCAGAAATAAGCAAAATCGGATTATTCCACAATGACCAGATTAAATGTTTCATTTTTTTTAACGGTTTAGAATATTTTAGATATTTATATCATTTTCAACAAATGAACTCAGAAGTAGTTCAGTTGCAGTGACAATCCATTTTTCAGGAACTGATTTGAAATCATCTGCCAACAGTCTGGTAAAGTTAATAGTCCTGGTGGAAGGCATTGTAATGCTGGGTAATTCAACCGTAGCAATATTCCAGGTGATGGAAAGCACCATGCAGTACGGAATTCTATTTATCCCGCCTCATTTTTGTCAATGTTGGATTTGCGCTGCATGCTTTAAATTAATAACTAAGCACAGCCATCCCCAATTGGGGAAGGATTAAGGGACCATTGTAAGAGTACATAAGCCAGTTCACACTCAGTGTCTGGGAGGAACTGGAGGAGTCTGTGACTTTACTGTGCTGTCTTGGAAATAAACCAGTTTTAAGGTACAGACTCTCCTTCCCACCCCCGTCCCAAAGACGCCAACACCTGCCAGTGAACGGTACCACGAGTACCTGAGAGTACATGAGCCGAGACAACATTGGCCTTCAGGGATTTAGGACCAGATGTGTCCTCAGCATACAATTACTGGAATTAACACAACAAAGTGGCTATGTTGTAGTGATTACAATCATAGCCTCAGATAGAAGAAAAGCTTCAGATAGGGCACAAAGTCTAATCAAAATTATATTTTCTGTTGTATTTAGTAACAACCCCCCCCCCTCAAGAAAGACAAGGGAACACTATTTAATACATAACCCAAATGTGACAAACTGGACTATTCCTAATTTAATAGATTAAGAAAGTCACATCCAATTATCTCAAAAATCTACCGACTGAGAACAGACCAATTTGTTACTTGAGGCTGGATCTCAATAACAGGCTTATATCTGTAAAGATTGGTTATCCAGTAGGAATGTGCAGAAAGGAAGGAAAAGAACTTCCAAGATCGCTCCGCTGATACAATCGCACAAGCCACACTCCGGAGTCGGAAGAAACAGAGAGGAACTTCTGTCTGAACAAAAGGAGACAGGAGTTCCGGTCCCGAATTCCAGAAATCACATCCATTTTGCAAAGTTGTGTCTCATTTCTGTTCACCTTGGGACAGGGAGGGTGAATGCTATTCGCAACATTTTTAAAACAAAGGGGAATATATTTTTCAAAACTGTTCTTCCTCCTTCAAGTGCGCTGAGAAAGGTACAGTGGGAATAGGTGAGTTTCAAAGAACCTTCCAGGGGTAAAATAATCACAAGTATTTATTTTTCTCATTGGACCAGCACAATCATTAAATATGTACCACACAGATCTGGCAAGCCATTGTCCATTATATATGGAGTTTTTAATAGAATCCATACAGTGCAGAAGGAGGTCATTCAGCCCATTGAGTCTGCACCGACTCTCTGACAGAATATCTCTCCCCTCTCCACCATCCTATCCCATAACCCCACACATTTCCCATGGCTAATCCCATCTAACTTATACATCCTGAAACACTAAGGGGCAATTTAGCATGGCCAATCCACCTAACCCGCACAACTTTGGACTGTGGAGGAAACCGGAGCACCCGGAGGAAACCCACGCAGACATGGGAAGAACGTGCAGACTCCACACAGACAGTGACCTTTTGTTTATTTAGTTTATTTATTTATCAGTCACAATTAAGGCTTACATTAACACTGCAATAATTACTGTGAAATTCCCTGAGTCGCCACACTCTGGCTCCTGTTTGGGCCAATACACCTAACCCGCACGTCTTTCGGACTGTGGGTGGAAACCGGAGCACCCGGAGGAAACCCACGCAGACACACGGAGAATGTGCAAAGTCCGCACAGACAATGACCTAAGCCGAGAATTGAACCCAGGTCACTGGCGCTGTGAGGCAGCAGTGCCGCAGTTGACTGGCCAGGTATTGTACAGATGAAGTAACAGATCTATCCACTTATGTACCATGACAGATATATAAAGTAAAGTTTATTTATTAGTCACATGTAAGGCTTACATTAACGCTGCAATGAAGTTACTGTGAAATTCCCCCACTCGCCACACTCCGGCGCCTGTTCGAGTCAATCCACCTAATCAGCACATCTTTCGGACTGTGGGAGGAAACTGGAGCACCCGGAGGAAACCCACGCAGACACAGGGAGAATGTGCAGACTCCACATAGACAGTGACCCAAGCCGGGAATCGAACCCAGGTCCCTGGCGCTGTGAGGCAGCAGTGCTAACCACTGTGCCACCGTATACTAGCCCCTGAGGTCGAGGATGAGATGCATGTTATGCTCATCAATAACATTGCACACTCTTAGTAACATAGATATTATGCAGAGAGAATGTAAATAGGTTAGCATTCTCTGTGTGGTGAGGCATGCCCCACCTTAACTGTAATGCTGAATGGGGTGAAAGATTACCTTTCATTGCACAGTTCTTTCCCGTTCAATTCATAGACTGCATCATCTGCGTCTCGGTGATCTTCAAATTCCTGGAACACAATAACTGGTTGCAAATTACCTTTCCAGCGGCTGCACAGGGAATGATGTGTCGAACGAAGGGCAGTGAGTCAGCCAGTTCCGTTAGCTCCAAAATCACTTACCACAAAACCAAAACCATTTTTTAAGTTGATTTCTCGAATGCGTCCGTAACCCTTGAAAAACCTCTCCACGTCCTTCTCGCGGGCATGAGGGCTCAAGCGACCGATGAACACACGGCACCTCATTTTAACTTGGGTGGGAGCTGAACCTGCTTTTATTAAAACATTTAAAATTAAATTCAAAGTAGAGCACAGCACTTGCTGCAGGATGTAAAACAAACACACTTTGAAATTTAAAAGCAAAATACGGCGGATGCTGGAATCTGAAACAGAGAGAATGCTGGAAAATCTCAGCAGGTCTGACAGCATCTGTGGAGAGAGAATAGAGCTAACGTTTCATGTCTGGATAACCCTTCATCAGCGCTGACAACAGCTCTGACAAAGGGTCATCCGGATTCAAAACGTTGGCTCTATTCTGTCTCCAGTGATGCTGTCAGGCCTGAGATTTTTCAGCACATTTTGAAAATTACCCTCCATTTAAGCTAAACTGCTAATATATTTGGATCCCATATTAGGCAAGTTTGCCAATTTATCGGTTATCCCGATGGGTGAACGTGCATAGAACACAACACCTCAAATTGATTAGAGCCAAACTTAGAGGGACCCTTTTCATATTCAAGCCCAGTGGCGCAGTGGTTAGCACGGCTGCCTCACAGCGCCAGGGACCCGGGTTCAATTCCCGGCTTGGGTTACTGTCTGTGCAGTCAATGAACCATAGAAACCCGACAGTGCAGAAGGAGGCCATTCGGCCCATCGAGTCTGCACCGACCACAATCCCACCCAGGCCCTATTCCCATAACCCCAAATATTTACCTTGCTAATCCCCCTGACACTAGGGTCAATTTAGCATGGCCAATCAACCTAACCCGCACATCTTTCGACTGTGGGAGGAAACCGGAGCACCCGGAGGAAACCCACACAGACACGGGGGAGAATGTGCAAACTCCACACAGATGGTGACCTGAGGCCGCAATTGAACTTGGGTCCCTGGTGCTGTGCGGCAGCAGTGCCACCCTAGAGTCTGGACATTCTCCGTGTCTGCGTGCGTTTCCTCTGGGTGCTCCGGTTTCCTCCCACAGTCCAAAAGCCATGCTGGATAGGTGCATTGACCGTGCTAAATTCTCCCTCAGAGTACTTGAACAGGCGCCAGAGTGCGGCAACTAGGGGATTTTCACAGTAACTTCATTGCAGTGTTAATGTCAGCCTACTTGTGACACTAAAAATTAATGTAAAACTTTATTCAAGAATCTTTTTTCTGTGATTAAAAGTTAGCACACCATTGCAAACAATAGATCAGTAAACTCCAAACAAAATCTTTACTTGGCCATTCGAGAGAATACAAGTCAAAAGATAGGATATTAAACGATGAAACCTAGTGACATCCATTTAAATCATTGCTTCATTGATTAGACAATGAAAGAATTGAAGTTCAGCCCGTCATATTATAGATGCTGGGGATAGAAATCTCAGCAAGTTAAAAAAATGTGTGGCTTACAATTTAAGAAAAAAAAAGGGAATTTAGACTAGGGCTGTTTCCATAGTGTAACATTTAACTAGCTCAATTAGAACCTCCAGTGGTGGGGTTTGGTTACTACAGAGGTACAGGTTGAAATAATGCAGAGCTCCAACCTTAAAGGCCATTTTAAAGTTTATTTATTAATGTCATAGGAAGGCTCACATTAACGCTGCAATGAAGTTACAGTGAAAATCCCCTGATCGCCACACTCCGGCGCCTGTTGGGGTACACTGAGGGAGAATTTAGCATGGCCAACACACCTAACCAGCACATCTTCTGGACTGTGGGAGGAAACCGGAGCACCCAGAGGAAACCCACACAGACACAGGGATAACATGCAGACTCTGCATAGACAGTGACCCAAGCTGGGAATTGAACTTGGGATCCTGGCGCTGTGAGGCAGCAGTGTCAACCACTGTGCCGCTCGCAATGCTTGGTCATTGCAAAGGGATTGTAAATCAAGAATACTGTACAGACCTAGTAGACAGCAGGGCTAACTATAACAAATGTATGCCGGCACGGTGGCACAGTGGTTAGCACTGCTGCCTCACTGTGCCAGTGATCCGGGTTCAGTTCTGTCCTCAGTGGAGTGTGCACGTAGTGCCCATGTCTGCGTGGGTTTCCTCCCTCAGTCCAAAGATGTGCAGGTTAGGTGGATTGGCCATGATAAAAATTGCCCCTTAAGAGTCCCAAGATGTTTAGGCTAGGGGGATTAGCAAGGTAAATATGTGGGAATATGGGGATGGACGGGGCGAGGGCCTGAGCAAGATGATCTTTTGGAGAGTCAATGCAGACTCGCTGGGCTGAACGGCTCCTTCTGCCCTGTCGGGATTTTATGATTCAACAACAACAAACGGTAGTAAAATAATTTTAAAATGCAGCACACAAGCACAATATTGACAATGCAAAGAATTCACAAGTCCTGGAGCAGGTGCATCCTGCATCATCAGAGTATCAACCCTACTGCTCTCAGACAAGCTGACCGCTACATTAGATATAAAATTATGTGCCGTGTCTAAACTAGTTTCTTTCTCTTTTGGCCATCAAGGTTTATCTAAAAGCAGGAGTTGACAAATCTCAATTTTGATCCAGTTACATTATCAGCTCAGTCAAAATAAATGGCATTTTAAAAAACGGATTCTTTCTCGACCATCCCCAATTGCCCTTGAACTGAGTAGCTGGCTAGGTCATTTCAGAGGGAAGGTAAGAGTCACCCACATTGCTGTGGAATTACATGTAGGCCAGACCAGGCAAGGATGGCCAATTTCTGTCCCGAAATGGTATCGGCGAAGCAGATGTTTTTTAATGACAATCAAATATAGTTTCATTACTGAGGCTGCCTTTATATTTCAGTTTATTTTTTATTCAATTTAAATTCCAGCAGTTGCCATGGGTAGATTTGAACCTGTGGCCCCAGAGAATTAACTTGGGACTCTGGTTACCAAACCAGTGACATGACCATTATGCTGCCATCTCCCCCTGCATTTTATTGCAAATAGCATTCATGTTAGTTAGGAGTTAGGTGGGCCAGCAATATTGTAGCAGGAGGTGGAAAATGTCTGCAGAAATTATTAACCATCTTGAGTACGTTGGCTTTGAATACAGACCGTAAGATATAGGAACACAATTAGGCCATTCGGCCCATAGTGTCTGCTCCGTCATTCGATCACGGCTGATAAGTTTCTCAACCCCATTCTCCTGCCTTTTCCCTGTAACCTTTGATCCCCTTTCCAGTCAAGAAGCTATCTGTCTGTCTCAAATACACTCAATGACCTGGCCTCCACAGCCTTCTGCGGCAATGAATTCCATAGATTCACCACCCTCTGGCTGAAGAAATTCCTCCTCATCTCAGTTCTAAAGGGTCGTCCCTTTACTCTGAGGCTGTGCCCACGGATTCTAGTCTCTCCTACTAATGGAAACATCTTCCCCACGTCCACTCTATCCAGGCCTTTCAGTATTCTGTAAGTTCCAATGAGATCCCCACCCCTCATTCTTCTAAACTCCATCAAGTACAGACCCAGAGTCCTCAAATGCTCCTCATACGTCAAGCGTATATTTTTAACACGGCTGCCACTTATGCTTTGACACAGTCTGGGGCTCATGCTTTGAGAGTCTGCGCCCATATTCAATTATGAATTTTTAAAAAATTACAATGAACATTATCTGGAACAGGTTCAAATTAGCTTTAATTTTAACCAGTAACCAGGAGAGAGGTCCAGATTCAAGACTGTAAAGAAAAGCAACTGGAAAGGTTCTTTGGCGGATCTGTGTTATTTAAGGGCTTCAATGTCAGACGCTGCACTGCACAACTGAGCAAAGAATTGGATTTCCATATTAGATAACAATCCGGACCACAGTTAATCCAGTGAAGCCGGTTTCTGTCAGTCCTATTTACTGTCTTCTATCTCTGCCGCAAAAACATTTGATCCGCCATTTTCCTTGTTTCACTGCCTCCATGTTACCTGATGAAGGGGCAGAGCTCCGAAAGCTCATGATTCCAAATAAACCTGTTGGACCTTCAACGTGGTGTTGTGAGACCTCTTACTGTCCCCTAGAGCGGATAAAGATCACAGATTTGAAAGGTTTTGTAGAAGGAGACTTGGTGATAGCACACCCTGCTGCCACTGGTGGAGGGAGTGAATGTTTAAGGTGGTGGAAAGAGTGAATGTTTAAGGTGGGGGGGGGGGGGGGAAGGGTGCCAATCAAGTGGACTGCTTTAACCTGGATGGTGCCAAGCTTCTCGAGTGTTGTTGAAGCTGCAGCCATCCAGACAAGGGGAGAGTATTCCATCACACTCCTGACTGGTGCCTTGTACATGGTGGACAGGCTTTAGGGAGTTAGGTGGTAAGTTACTCGCCTCAGAATTCCCAGCCTTCAACCTGCTCTTGTAGCCAGTGTTAATATGGTTAATCCAGTCATGTTTCTGGTCAATGGTAACTCCCGAGATGTTGATAGTGGAACCATTAAATGTCAAAGAGACATAATTAGATTCACTCTTGATGGAGATGGTTACTCCCCAAGCTGGCATGGGTTAAGTTGGCCATTGCTGTACCCGGGCATGGACTGCTTCACTATCTAAGGGATTACAAATGGTACTGAACACTGTGCAGTCATCAGTGAACATTCACACTTGACCTTATGACGGAAGGTCAATGATGATGCAGCTGAAGATGGCTGGGCTTAGGACACTACCCTGAGGAACTCTTGCAGAGATGTCTTGAGGCCAAGATGATTGGCCTCCAATAACCATCTTCCTTTGCACCAGGTATGACTCCAACCAGTGGAGAGATTTCCCTTTGATTCCCATTGGCTCCAGGTTTGTTAGGGCTCCTTGTCATTACATTCAGACAAAGGCTACCTTGATGTCAATGATAGTCACTCTCACCTCACCTCTGAAATGTAGCTCTTTTGTCCATATTTGGACCAAGGCTGTATCGAGGCCCTGGTAGAACCTCACACTGAGCACCGAGAGCAGGCTGTTGCGGACTGTGTTTTGCTTTTTAGCACTGTCAATGACACCTTCCATCCTCTTGCTAATTGAGAGTAGACGGAAGGTAATTGGCCAGATTGGGGTTATCCTGCTTTTTCTGGACAGGACATACCTGGGAAATTTTCCGTATTGTTGGGTATGTTTCTTGTAAAGGAACAGCATGGCTAGTTCTGGAACCACCAGTCTTCAGTACCACAGCTGGGATGTTGTCCGGGCCCATATTCAATACCTCAACAACCGTCACTGTCGCACCAACATGAGCATATTTTTGCAAAGTTTTAAATTTAATAATTTGTCAAAATCATTTAACACAGGAATTAATCTTAATACGTAGTTGCTTGATGCCATTACAAACACCAATATGGATGGACTGGTAAAGCTTGGCGTAAAGTCCTTTCCAGGCTCACGCTGAAAGAATTCTTCAAAGATGAATAATGACTTTAGTCAAACTGCAATCGCAAAGAATGCAATCTGGTCAATTTTAATTATGATTTCCAGAGATAATCCAGCGACACAGCTCAATTCAATCTTCCTTCATCCAATATAATGAGTTGAGAAGATTTGATGAGATATTTTGAAAATCAGTAATGCTCCCTGACGTGTACTAGCAAGTGGTACCTGCAGCATACATCATACTAACTGTTGCAACGTACATTTTAATACAGTTGCTTTTCTTACTCACGACTCACTCCACTCATCATAGAACATCAAAGAATCCCTACGGTGCAGAAGAGGCCATTTGGCCCATTGAGTCAGCACTAACTCTCTGACAGAGATCCAGGCCTTCTCCCTATCCCTGTAACCCCACACATTTAGCATGGCTAATCCACCTAACCTACACATCTGTGGACACTCAGGGGCAATTTAGCATGGCCAATCCAGCAAACCTGCACATCTTTGGACTGTGGGAGGAAACCAGAGCACCCCGAGGAAACCCACGCAGACACAGGGAGAATGTGCAAACTCCACACAGTCACCGAAGGCCGGAACTGAACCCAGGTACTTGGAGCTGTGAGGCAGCAGTGCTAACCACTGTACCACCGTGCCGCCCACAAACACTGCAGCTTTCAGTAATCACCAATATAAAGCTTCTTGAAGTTTATTTATTAGTGTCACAAGTAGGCTTACATTAACATGGCAATGAAGTTACTGTGAAAATCCCCTAGTCGCCACACTCCGGCGCCTGTTCGGGTACACGGAGGGAGAGTTTTGCATGGCCAATTGCACCTAACCAGCACGTCTTTTGGACTATGGGAGGAAACTGGAGCAGTCGGAGGAAACCCATGCAGACACGGGGAGAACGTGCAAACTCCACACAGACAGTGACCCAAGCTGGGAATCGAATCCGGGTTCCTGATGCTGTGAGGCAGCAGTGCTAACCACTGTGCCACCATGTCGCCCTATTAACCTGTTAAAAAGACATCTCCTCACCGCTGGAGAAGAACCTGGAGGAACAAATGGAAGATCCAGTTGTTATGGTCCACACAAGAATCAACAACATAGGCAGAACCAGGAAATATGTTCTACTGAGAGAGGTCTGGGTCCAAATGAAAAAACTGGACTTCATTCGTGATAAATCTCTGGACGGGTTACCTAAGCCATGCACCAACTGGCATAGGAATAAACAGATTAGAAAGCTAAATACATGGCTGAAGGAGTGGGGTGGGAGGAAGGAGTTTAATCTCATTAGCTACTGGCATCAGTACCAGGGAAAGAGGGTTGTAAGTTTGTATTAATTCTTTAAATGCTAGCCATTGATTATATCATATAGAACAAAGAAAAGTACAGCACAGGAACAGACCCTTCGGCCCTCCAAGCCTGTGCCTATCATGATGCCCTAACTAAACTAAAAAAACCTTCTGCTCTTACTGACCGTATCCCTCTATTCCCTCCCTAATCATGGACCCATCCAGATGCCTCTCAAATGTTGCTAATGTTCCTGCTTCCACCACCTCCTCTGGCAGCGCGTTCCAGGCACCCACCACTCTCTGCATGAAAAACTTCTCCCGCAAATGTCCCTTAAACTTTCCCCCCTCATCTTGAACCTGTGCCCCCTTGTAATTGACACCTCCACCCTGGGAAAAAACCTCTGATTATCCACCCTCTCATAATTTTGTAGACCTCTATCAAGTTTCCCCTCAGCCCCTGTCTTTCCAATGAAAACAATCCTAGTTTATTCAACCTCTCCTCATAGTCAACACCCTCGAGACCAGGCAACATCCTGGTGAACCTTCTTCGCACTCTCTCCAAAGCTTCCACATCCTTCTGGTAGCGTGGTGACCAGAACTGCACGCAATACTCAAAATGTGGCCTAACCAAGATTTTATACAGCTGCAACATGATTTCCCAACTCTTGTACTCAGTGCCCTGGTTGATGAAGGCAAGCATGCCATATGCCTTCTTAATCATCTTGGTCACCTGTGTTGCCACTTTTAAGGAACTGTGGACTTGCACGCCCAGATCCCTCTGTAAGTTAATGTTCCCGAGGGTTCTGCCATTCACAGTATAATTCACACCTAAATTTGATCCTCCAAAATGCTTCACCTCACATTTGTCTGGATTAAACTCCATCTGCCATTTCTGTGCCCAAGTTTCCAATCTCTCTATCTGTTGTTTCCTCTGACAATCCCCAGCACTATCAGCAACTCCACCAATCTTTGTGTCAACCGTAAATTTACTAATAAGATCACACACATTTTCCTCTAGATCATTTATATATACTACAAACAACAGAAGTCCCAATACTGATCTCCATTCTGAAAAACACCCTTCCACTGCTTCTGTGTCTTCAATAACCAAGCCAGTTCTGTATTCATCCAGCCAACCCACCCGAATCCCATTTTAGTTTTTGTACCAGTCTGCCATGTGGGACCTTGTCAAAAGCCTTGCTAAAGTCCATATAAACTACATCCACAGCTCTTCCCTCATCAATTATATTTTGTCACCTCTTCAAAAAACTCAATCAAGTTGGCGAGACATGACCTTTCCCCGTACAAAACCATGCTACCATCTGAATGCCATTCGCCAATCTACATTAGTTACTGTGCTCAAGTTAGCACAGTTTGCTTTGTTTGCATTTAAAGCTTTTGGCACTCGTATGCTCTGTTACCTCTGTCTGCTAATGACAAACAACTTGGCTGGATATTTTCCTTCCTTCTGTTTTAGGGGAGGCGATAGCCTAGTGGTATTATCGCTGGACTATTAATGCAGAAACTCAGCTAATGTTCTGGGGACCCGGGCTCGAATCCCGGCACGGCAGCTGGTGGAATTTGAGTTTAATAAAAAATATCTGGAATTAAGAATCTCCTGATGACCATGAAACCATTGTCGATTGTCGGAAAAACCCATCTGGCTCGCTAACGTCCTTTAGGGAAGGAAATCTGCTGTCCTTACCTGGTCTGGCCTACATGTGACTTCAGAGTCACAGCAATGTGGTTGACTCTCAATTCCCTCTGGACAAGGGCAACTACGGATGGGCAATAAATGCTGGCCAGCCAGCGACACATATGCCCACGAATGAATAAAAACAAAATTAACAAGGGACATGGACTTTGGGTCTTCTTTGAGCTTCAAAGTACCGCATCCATTCGGCGTATGAAAATGCACTTGCAGCAATTTTTACTCCCCTGTATCAGCACCAATAGTGCTTACTGCCACACTATTCCTCACCTCTACTCCTCTGCCACGGAAACACAAACTGTACCATCACTAAAACTGCCGATTCCCTCCTCAACTTTCCCGACTTCACCCCTGCTTCAGCTCATCTGCTGCTAAAAACCCTCACCGTGATTCTGTTGTCTTCAGTCTGGATTATTCCTTGCTGTGATCTGATATGATAATCCTCAACTCCAATTTCCCACCTTATCCCCATAACTGTCTGTGTGGAGTCTGCACATTCTCTCCGTGTCTGCGTGGGTTTCCTCAGGGTGCTCCGGTTTCCTCCCACAGTCCAAAGATGTGTGGGTTAGGTTGAGTGGCCATGTCCCTTAGTGTCAAGGGGATTAGCTGGTTAAATACATGGGGTTACGGGGATAGGGACTGGGTGGGATTGTTGTCGGTGCAGGCTCAATGAGCCAAAAGACCTCCTTCTGCACTGTAGGATTCTATGATCCCTTGATTCCCTTACTGATTAGAAATCTGCCTATCTCAACCTACCTCATCCCTTCTGGGGATGGCGGGACTGACGTATGAGGAGATTGACTAGGTTAGTATTGTTTTCACTGGAGTTCAGACGAATGAGGGGGGATCTCACAGAGTCTTATAAAATTCTGACAGGACTAGGCAGGGTGGATGCAGGGAGGATGTTCCCGATGGTGGGGGAGGCCAGAACCAGGGGGTCACAGTCTGAGGATCTGGGGTAGACCATTCAGGACAGAGATGAGGAGACATTTCTTCACCCAAAGAGTGGTGAGCCTGTGGAATTCATTACCACAGGAAGTAGTTGATGCCAAAACATTGAATGTATTCAAGAGGCGGCTGGATATAAGACTTGGGGTGAATGGGATCAAAGGTTATGGGGAGAAAGCAGGATTAGGCTATTGAGTTGGATGATCAGCCATGGTTGTGATGAATGGCGGAGCAGGCTCGAAGGGCCGAATGGCCTCCTCCTGCTCCTATCTTCTATGTTTTACATACTTAACAACCCAGTCTCTACAGCCCTCTGCGGTAAAGAATTCCACAGATTCACTAACCTCAAGCCTTTAGTGATAAGTTAAAATTGTTGCTGCATTTGATTTCTTTGTATGTTTTTTGTAACATAAAAGGCCACTAACCGCGCACGAATGTTCCAAAATACAGTGAAACATTGAACAAAAAAACATGAGGATGTGAAAGGTGCTGGTAGAGACAGAAATAGAGTAGCTCATGTAAATGACCAGAGACGAAAACTGAGCAGGGACAGTCTTTACCAGTTTAAAAACAAAATTCCAGCCATGATGTGAAACTGCTGAGAGATATGAGAGTTGCATATCTGAACATTCTGCAACTATTTTGGCACTGTCAGTAATACTGGCACTCCCTAGGTTTCAGTATTGTACTTGAATATCTACATCAAGTCAACAAAGCGATCTACAAAGCTACAAGAACTGGTTAGAAACTGGCCATTTTATCTTAGTAAGAAGTCTCACAAAACCAGGTTAAAGTCATGCAGGTTTATTTGGGGTAGCACAAGCCACTAGCTTTTGGAGCGCTGCCCCTTCATCAGGTGAGTGGGAGTTCTGTTCACAAACAGGGCATATAAAGACACAAACTCAATTTACAAAATAATTATTATTTTGTAAATTGAGTTTGTGTCTTTATACGCCCTGTTTGTGAACAAAACTCCCACTCGCCTGATGAAGGGGCAACGCTCCAAAAGCTAGTGGCTTTTGCGACCAAATAAACCTGTTGGACTTTTAACCTGGTGTTGTGAGACTTCTTACTGTGTTTACCCCAGTCCAACGCTGGTATCTCCACATCATTTTATCTGAACCAGATAATTCCAAACTAACCATTCATTGCAAAGTTTTAAGGAAAATCTGTTCTCATTAAGTTGCACGTGACAACATATTTCGACATATGCCTTTGCTGAAACATAAATTATCCCAAGTCCTTTCTAAGTAGTATTTTGAACACACATCATTAACATTTCCTCTCAAACCCACAGACATTCACCACTGACATGTCTCAATCATTACTCCTTCAAAGAGAATCTTTGAAGACCAAAATAGGCAAGCTTTAAACCCTGCAGAGAATATTTATGGATTTATAATAAATGTACAGGAAAATAACTGCTCTGTGTGGGGCTTTTCCTGAACTACCACCTCCCCCCTCCTCCGCCTGTAAATCATCACCCTAATACTCCACTAACCCGACTTTAACACCCTACAACCCACCACCCCCACGCTGCCATCTCCCCAATCCTATCACCAGCCACCCCCCACCCTACCCCAATCAACTGTAAGGGGGAATAGTTAAAGTAGGCCATGAAAACATGTCCTGATCCCACTTCCTTTGCTGAAAATACCTCTTGTCAAAGTTGCAAGTGTTATTTCTTGAGGGGAGGGGAGGAATGGCTGGGTTTGGGCCAGAATCCTGACTGAGTGCTGGCCTCTGTCCCCCCCGCTCCCGCTGTCCCCCCCTCCCTCTCCCTCTGTCCCCTCCTCCCTCTCCCCCTGTCCCCTCCTCCCTCTCCCCCTGTCCCCCCTCCCCACCTCTCTCAGCCCCCCTCCCCACCTCTCTCAGCCCCCCCTCCCCACCTCTCCCATAGCCCCCCCTCCCCACCTCTCCCTCAGCCCCCCCTCCCCACCTCTCCCTCAGCCCCCCCTCCCCACCTCTCCCTCAGCCCCCCCTCCCTCTCCCTCAGCCCCCCCCTCCCTCTCCCTCAGCCCCCTCTCCCTACCCCCTCACCCTCAGCCCCCCTCCCCACCTCTCCCTCAGCCCCCCCTCCCCACCTCTCTCAGCCCCCACTCCCCACCTCTCTCAGCCCCCCTACCCACCTCTCCCTCAGCCCCCCCTCCCCACCTCTCCCTCAGCCCCCCTCCCCACCTCTCCCTCAGCCCCCCCTCCCCACCTCTCCCTCAGCCCCCCCTCCCCACCTCTCCCTCAGCCCCCCCTCCCCACCTCTCCCTCAGCCCCCCCTCCCCACCTCTCCCTCAGCCCCCCCTCCCCACCTCTCCCTCAGCCCCCCCTCCCCACCTCTCCCCTCAGCCCCCCCTCCCCACCTCTCCCTCAGCCCCCCCCTCCCCACCTCTCCCTCAGCCCCCCCCACCTCTCACTCAGCCCCCCCCTCCCCACCTCTCCCTCAGCCCCCCCTCCCCACCTCTCCCTCAGACCCCCCCTCCCCACCTCTCCCTCAGACCCCCCCTCCCCACCTCTCCCTCAGACCCCCCTCCCCACCTCTCCCTCAGACCCCCTCCCCACCTCTCCTCAGACCCCCTCCCCACCTCTCCCTCAGACCCGCCCCTCCCTCAGACCCCCCTCCCCCTCAGACCCCCCCTCCCCACCTCTCCCTCAGCCTCAGACCCCCCCTCCCCCTCAGACCCCCCCTCCCCACCTCTCCCTCAGACCCACCCCTCCCCACCTCTTCCTCAGACCCCCCCCTCCCCCACCTCTCCCTCAGACCTACCCCTCCCTCAGACCCACCTCTCCCTCAGACCCCCGCTCCCCACCTCTCCCTCAGCACCCCCTCCCCACCTCTCCCTCAGCACCCCCTCCCCACCTCTCCCTCAGCACCCCCCTCCCCCACAGACCCCCCCTCAGCCTCCCCTCCCCCCCAGACCCCCCCTCAGCCTCCCCCCTCCCCCAGCCCCCCCTCTCCCCCAGCCCCCCCTCCCCCAGCCCCCCTCTCCCCCAGCCCCCCCTCCCCCAGCCCCCCCCTCTCCCCCAGCCCCCCCCTCTCCCCCACCCCCCCCCTCTCCCCCAGCGCCCCCCCTCTCCCCCAGCGCCCCCCCCTCTCCCCCAGCCCCCCCCTCTCCCCCAGCCCCCCCCTGTCCCCCAGCCCCCCCTCTCCCCCAGCCCCCCCCTCTCCCCAGCCCCCCCCTCTCCCCCAGTCCCCCCCTCTCTCCTCTCCCAGACCCCCAGCCCCCCCTCTCCTCTCCCAGCCCCCCCTCTCCTCTCCCAGACCCCCAGCCCCCCCTCTCCCAGACCCCCAGCCCCCCCTCTCCCAGACCCCCAGCCCCCCCTCTCCCAGACCCCCCCTCTCCCAGACCCCCAGACCCCCCCCTCTCCCAGCCCCCCCCATCTCACAGACCCCCAGCCCCCCCCTCTCCCAGACCCACAGCCCCCCCCCTCTCCCAGACCCCCAGCCCCCCCCCCTCTCCCAGACCCCCAGCCCCCCCCCCTCTCCCAGCCCCCCAGCCCCCCCCCTCTCCCAGACCCCCAGCCCCCCCCCTCCCAGACCCCCAGCCCCCCCCCTCTCCCAGCCCCCCAGCCCCCCCCCTCTCCCAGCCCCCAGCCCCCCCTCTCCCAGACCCCCAGCGCCCCCCCCTCTCCCAGCCCCCCCCCTCTCCCAGACCCCCAGCCACCCCCCCCCCTCTCCAGACCCCCAGCCACCCCCCCCTCTCCCAGACCCCCAGCCCCCCCCCTCTCCCAGACCCCCAGCGCCCCCCCTCTCCCAGACCCCCAGCCCCCCCCCCCTCTCCCAGACCCCCAGCCACCCCCCCCTCTCCCAGACCCCCAGCCACCCCCCCCTCTCCCAGACCCCCAGCCACCCCCCCCAGACCCCCCCCCCTCTCCCAGACCCCCCCCTCTCCCAGACCCCCAGCGCCCCCCCTCTCCCAGACCCCCCCCTCTCCCAGACCCCCAGCGCTCCCCCTCTCCCAGACCCCCCCCTCTCCCAGACCCCAGCCCCCCCCCTCTCCCAGACCCCCAGCCCCCCCCCCTCTCCCAGACCCCCAGCCCCCCCTCTCCCAGACCCCCCTCTCCAGACCCCCAGCCCCCCCCCCTCTCCCAGACCCCCCTCTCCCAGACCCCCAGCCCCCCCCCCCTCTCCCAGACCCCCCCTCTCCCAGACCCCCAGCCCCCCCCCTCTCCCAGACCCCCAGCCCCCCCCCCCTCCCAGACCCCCAGCCCCCCCCCCCTCCCAGACCCCCAGCCCCCCCCCCCTCCCAGACCCCCAGCCCCCCCCTCCCAGACCCCCCCCCTCCCAGACCCCCAGCCCCCCCCTCCCAGACCCCCCCCCTCCCAGACCCCCAGCCCCCCCCTCCCAGACCCCCAGCCCCCCCCCTCCCAGACCCCCAGCCCCCCCCCTCCCAGACCCCCAGCCCCCCCCCCCCAGACCCCCAGCCCCCCCCTCTCCCAGACCCCCAGCCCCCCCCTCTCCCAGACCCCCAGCCCCCCCCCCTCTCCCAGACCCCCAGCCCTCCCCCCTCTCCCAGACCCCCAGCCCTCCCCCCTCTCCCAGACCCCCCCCCTCTCCCAGACCCCCAGCCCCCCCCTCTCCCAGACCCCCAGCCCCCCCCTCTCCCAGACCCCCAGCCCCCCCCCTCTCCCAGACCCCCAGCCCCCCCCCCTCTCCCAGACCCCCAGCCCCCCCCCCTCTCCCAGCCCCCCCCCCCCCCCCCCGTAGGAGCCCAGCAACAGGTTTCATCTGAGGGCAGCAAAGGCTGGGTTTTATTCCACATCTCCAGCCCCCCTCTCTCTCGCTCTCTCTCACACACACTCTCACTCTCTCCTTTTCCTCTTTCTCTCCCAAACCTTTTCCCTGCTGACCAACAGCCGCCACCTCCCGAAGCTCGGGCAGCTCCAGTCCGGGGTCAAGAGAGGCCTCAACAACGACCCTCCCGCCACTGCCCCCTGTCGGCTGGGAGGACCAGCCTGCACTGTGGGTGCCAGGCTACACTGCCCCCTGCCGGCTGGGAGGACCAGCCTGCACTGTGGGTGCCAGGCTACACTGCCCCCTGCCGGCTGGGAGGACCAGCCTGCACTGTGGGTGCCAGGCTACACTGCCCCCTGCCGGCTGGGAGGACCACCATGCGCTGTGGGAGCCAGGTTGCACTGCCCCCTGCCGGCTGGGAGGACCAGCCTGTATTGTGGGAGCCAGGCTGCACTGCCCCCTGCCGGCTGGGAGGACCAGCCTGCGCTGTGGGAAGCCAGGCTACACTGCCCCCTGCCGGCTGGGAGGACCAGCCTGCACTGTGGGAAGCCAAGCTGCACTGCCCCCTGCCGGCTGGGAGGACCAGCCTGCACTGTGGGAAGCCAGGCTGCACTGCCCCCTGCCGGCTGGGAGGAGGAGCCGCTCCCTCAGCTGTAATTGGAGTAGTTTGCAAATCCTTTCTCAAGGCGGAAGAGTGCAGCTGTTACAGAATGAAGTGGAATTGTTTTGTGTGGAAGTTTTCCAAAGGGGATGTTTATTCATTTCTAATGATTTAACAATAGATTTCAGAATAACTCCACATGTTGCTGCAGCGATTGCTGCTTGTTGTGAAGGATGGTCTTCACACAATGTTGCTGAAAATAGAGACATGAAGAGAGGCAGATCCAACCGAGGCTTCCAAATGGCAAATTAGACCAAAGACTGAGGGGGAGTGTGTGCAGGTTACGGGGAAAAAGTTGAGGACGTGGCACCAAGTGAATTATCCATTCGTTCATAGGAGGGAGGCGATGGCCGAGTGGAATTATCGCTAAACTATTGATCCAGAAACTCAGCTGATGCTCTGGGGACCCAGATTCAAATCCCACCACAGCAGATGGTGAAATTTGAATTCAATAAAAAAGTATCTGGAATTAAGAATCTACTGATGATCGTGAAAGCATTGTTGATTGTCGGAAAAACCCATCTGGTTCATTGATGTCCTTTAGAGAAGGAAATCTGCCGTCCTTACCCGGTCTGGTCTACATGTGACTCCAGAACCACAGCAATGTGGTTGACTCTCAACTGCCCTCAGGGATGGACAATAAATGCTGGCCCAGCCAGTGATACCCATATCCCATGAATTTAAAAAAATGTAGCGAGCTAGCACAAGACACAATGGGCTGAATGGCCACCTCCTTCTGCAATTGACAATTCGGTGATTTTATATTTATAAAGCTTTTTCATCTTCCACTCATACAATCTTGCATCTGGACCAATGCAAGAATTTTAGAATCCCTACAGTGCAGAAGGAGGCCATTTGGCCCATCGAGTCTGCACTGACTCTCTGATAGAGTGTCATTCCCAGGCTCTCTCCCCCACCCCATCCACATAACCCCACACATTTACCATGACTTATCCAGGTGTCATTTGTCTTCTGGATATTATCTACTTGTCTTTCTTTCCATTGTTCAGTCCTAGTCTGAATATAGAATGGAAACCCCCCCGAGGCGGCACGGTGCCACAGTGGTTAGCACTGCTGCCTCACGGCGCCAGGGACCTGGGTTCAATTCCCGGCTTGGGTCACTGTCTGTGCAGAGTCTGCACGTTCTCCCCGTATCTGCGTGGGTTTCCTCCGGGTGCTCCGGTTTCCCTCCCACAGTCCGAAAGATGTGCTGGGTAGGTATTTGGCCTCTAAATTCTCCCTCAGTGTACCCGAACAGGCGCCGGAGTGTGGCAACTAGGGGATTTTCACAGTAACTTCATTGGTGTTAATGTAAGCCTACTTGTGACACTAATAAATAAACTTGTCACCTTACCATAATTACACACTCCCAGCAGGGATGAGGCCGAAACATTGCAGCTTTTGGCTCTCCTCACTACTCAGTGTATCTGGGATATAGGAAGCTCCTGTGCTCCAAGCAACTCAATTCCCAAATTGCCTCAAGTGTTCATTATTTGATAAATAACAGGCGGAATTTTATGATTTGTTTTTCAAGGTGTTGTCTTGGGCGGGAAAGGCCAGCTCCCTTGGGAAACCCACCAGCTCCCTTGGGAAACCCACCAGCTGCCTTGGGAAGCCCGCCACCTGCCTTGGGAAGACCACCAGCTGCCTTGGGAAGACCACCAGCTGCCTTGGGAAGCCCGCCACCTGCCTTGGGAAGCCCACCACCTGCCTTGGGAAGCCCACCAGCTGCCTTGGGAAGACCACCAGCTGCCTTGGGAAGACCACCAGCTGCCTTGGGAAGACCACCAGCTGCCTTGGGAAGCCCACCAGCTGCCTTGGGAAGCCCACCAGTTCCCTTGGGGGTTTTGCCAAGAGGCAGGTCCCACCTCATCATGCGGGCGAGTCGAACTCTGAACGAACCCACCCCTCCATCAACCCCGTCCTCTGACAGATCAGGGTGCCTTGACCTGAAAACAAAAAAAATACAAATCCACCCCCCACACACACAGACGAGGGATCCCCTCTCTCCCCAGGGAACGACCCCCACCCATGGGCACAGGATCCCCCCCCCCCCCCCCCCCAAAGGAACCACCCTCCCTCCCCTACCATGAACCTCCCCAAGGGACGTCCCCCGGCAGTGCCAGTGGGCATTGCCAGGATACTGTCATGGACGCAACCCTCTTCAACACCCCCTCCCCCGCCCCGCCCCAGGCTCTACTTATCATCTGAAGTTGTTGAACTCGATGTTGAGACCGGAAGGCTGTAAAGGGCCTAGCCAGAAGATGAGATGCTGTTCCTCCAGTTTGCGTTGAGCTTCACTGGAACATTGCAGCAGGCCAAGGACAGACATGTGGGCATGGGAGCAGGATCGTGTGTTAAAATGGCAGCAACCAGAAGGTCAGGGTCCTGATTGCGCACAGACCGAAGGTGCTCAGCAAAGTGATCACCCAGTTTACACTTGGTCTCTCCGATATAGAGGAGACCACATTGGGAGCAGCGAATGCAATCGACCAAATTGAAAGAGGTGCAAGTGAAGATGATTAGCAACACCCATATGATGTCATGGGACCCGCCTCTCCCAATGCAGGTGGACACAAAACATATTTGTGATTCTGTATTTGGTTCAGAAGTAACCAATATGTTCCATCTCTTCTCTCCCACCTATAATCTTCAACAACTAGATCACAAAGCAGGGATATCAGAGCATTTTTTGCTGGGCTGTACAGAGGAACGCTATGGAACCACGGGAGAAGGGAAAACGCTTGTTCATTTCAAAAGAAAAGTTTCCATTAATCTGTCCCTAAACATATTTATATATCTCAATCTGCTGACATTAACTGATCTTGGTGCATTGAATTTAGAATCTAGCCAACAGCAAGGCAACAGCACCAAGCAGAGATCTGTACAAACCTCTGGGCTTGCAAGATTCACACAGGATCAGCCAGTGAATCAATCTGGGTTGCCCCACTTTTGAGGGTTGGATTTCCGGGGCTAGGGGAGGTGTGGGGGGAAAAGAGAGAAAGGGGACACGTGCAAGTCCCAGGCCACAGGTTGGGCATCCCAGACTCCAGAGAACGCAGGACCGGAGCTGAAATACCAGGTTCCCATAGTCAGCATAGATCCAGCAGACCATAAGTTGACTGGTGGTGATTTAACCTGAGGATCACCACACCTCAGGTGAGGGCCAAGGTTGAGAGGGGCCTTCATGAATAACCTCAGCCGGTCCGGGAATTGAACCCATGCTATTGGGGTCGCTCTGCAATAGGAGCCAGCCATCCAGCCAACTGAGCTAACCAGTTCTGCAATGCAATCTTATTGAGGCCTTTTCCCCACCAGAATATTTTCACTGTAAACATTTGAAACCACACACTGAATGCCTATATTGTGATCGTGGACATTTCGGGGGGCAGGGGGAAAATAAATTTAAAATACTAAAACAATGGCATCCATCACATATGTGGGTGGCACGGTGGCGCAGTGGTTCGCACTGCTGCCTCATAGCGCCAGGGACCTGGATTTGAGTCCCGGCCTCGGGTCACTGTCTGTGTCTGTGTGGAGTTTGCACGTTCTCTCTGTGTGGGTTTCCTCCGGGTGCTCCGGTTTCCTCCCACAGTCTGAAAGACGTGCTGGTTAGCTTAGCACTACTGCCTCACAGCACCAGGGACCTGGGTTCGATTCCTGGCTTGGGTCACTGTCTGTGTGGAGTCTGCACATTCTCCCCATGTCTGCGTGGGTTTCCTCCCACAGTCCGAAAGACGTGCTGGTTAGGTGCATTGAACCGAACGGGCACTGGAATGTGGCAACTGGGGGAATTTCACAGTAACGTCACTGCAGTGTTAATGTAAGCCTTATTTGTGACTAATAATAAATAAACTTCAAACTTTATACAAGGCAAGGTGATATGTTTAAAAAAAGAAAAGTCTGAAAATGCTGAACTTACTTATAAAATAAATCCTTTATTATGCAGTGTAATGAGTGAACTTGCTTAGATCTGTGCAACGGTGAGTTACAACGTGGTCTTATTTCATATACATAAAACGTGTACATTAGTAGAAAATCATGGATTTGCAACCTTGTGCTTAACTACAGGTATCACAACAAAAGTAAATGGTGCATTTTCGATTCTCTCTCTCTTCTTTTTTTTTGGAACGTTTTGAGAAAAATACCCTATTTCGATAATAAAATATGTTTTGAAGTCGCCGGAAGAAGAAAATATTTCTTCTGTAAACTGCACTTGCCAGCTCAAGCAGACATTCCGCAATTTCTTTAGTTTAAAGCCAAATAGAGGTGCGCCGACACTGGTTCGCACACAAAAGATGCAGAGTTAGAGGTCACTTTCGCCGTACAGCGCTGTGGAGAAGGACATGTAGTCCAGGGAGCCCGGGATGGCGTCTGGCCCTGTGTACGGCGCCATCCTCGCGATGCAGTACTCTGCCTGGTCTGGAGGTAATTCGCGACGCAGCTCATCCGCCGTGATGTAGTTCTGCAAGATGGAAGAAAATAAGGCCCTTAAACCCAGCGGCTCCTTCCGGTTAACATTTACTCTTGTGACGATACTGTGCCTTTAAGAAATGGATTTGTGTCATGTTTCTTGCGCAGGAGTTTTTTTTTTAAAGCAGTCAGTTCTATTAACCGGTGCCGCTTTGTCTGTAACTGGCAGCCCCTGTTGTTACTGCAGCAGCATAATTGATCGTAATTGCTAAAATGTTTGTTTTAAGCTGGGCTAATGCCGTTCTGGTATTTTAGTGTTTTCCCCTCGGGTTTTTCACAGTAGGACTTGATTCGGTTGATTGACAGGAAACATCATGTGACTGGCTGGGACTAGACTTGCACAGAGAAATCAAGTCAGTTGCTGCTTGGGATCTTTTTGAGAGGGGTAGCTTTCTCTGTGTATCTTTCCCTCTCTGGATTTGGCAACTGGGATCTGCCAGGAAATACCTTTCTCCCTCTGGAGGCTGCTGTTTGGGAGTCAGAAGACAGGTGTCTTTCTGTGTCTGTTCTGAGGGGTTAAAAATCTGGAAATCTCGCATCCTCGGGAGCCTGTATATTTTCTTTTTGTGCTAACTTAGTCTGAAGAGGGATTTATGAGGATATTGCTTACATTGGAACTGTAGAGATAGTTAGATGTTAAGAATTCTACGTTGTCATGTTTAAGAATTTCCAATTGGCAAAAGTTGTGTTAATTCTTCTTGTTATATTTTAACTGCGTTGTTAAATAAAGTTTGTTTTAATAAAAGCTCCCTAGTGGGTCAATAGAATCATACCTGGAGTGAAACACCTTATCTTCACACTAATGCCAAAATCAAGAAAAGCTGGGGTCTAGGCTAACTTCATGATATACCTTGGAGTCTCTGATCTGCTCCCTAACAGGAGTTTCCTCATAGAAATGTTACGGAGTGGAAAGAGGCCATTCAGCCCATCATGCCCGCGCCGGCCAAAGAGAGAAAAAAGAAACTAGCCTCTTATTTTAACCCCATTCCCTTGCACCTTGTCCGTAACCCTGGCAGGTTCCAGAACCTCAAGCTCTGATCCAGGTAACGTTTAAATGAGTTGAGTGTTCCAGCTGCAACCACCATCTTAGGCAGTTGAATTCCAGATACCCACCACCCCAGGTTTTTCTTCATTCTCCCTCTAACATCTCCATCTATTCTCATTCTTAGACAAATCGATTAAAAATAATTACCTTGCTCCGATGTTAAATTGCGCACAAATTCCCATTCACTTTATAATTCAAAGAGGGTTTCACCGTTAATTGCGCACAGTGGTTAGCACAGCTGCCTCACAGTGCCAGGGACCTGGGTTCGATTCCCGGCTCGGGTCACTGTCTGTGTGGAGTCTGCACGTTCTCCCCGTGTCTGTGTGGGTTTCCTCCGGGTGCTCCGGTTTCCTCCCACAGTCCAAACATGTGTAAGTTAGGTGGATTGGCCATGCTAAATTGCCCCTTAGTGTCAGGGGGACTAGCTAGGGTAAATGCATGAGGTTACGGGGATAGGGTCTGGGTGGGATTTAGTCAGTGCAGACTCGATGGGCCGAATGGCCTCCTTCTGCACTGTAGGATTCTATGATTCGCGGCTTGGGTAACTGTGTGAAGTTTGCACATTCTGCCCTTGTCTGCGTGGGTTCCCTCCGGGTGCTCCGGTTTCCTCCCACAGTCCGAAAGACATGCGGGTTACATGCATTGGCCATGCTAAATTCTCCCTCAGTGTACCCGAACAGGCACCAGAGTGTGGCGACTGGGGGATTTTCGCAGTAACTTCATTGCAGTGTTAATGTAAGCCTACTTGCAACACTAATAAATAAACTTTAAACTCGCCCTTTTTATTTTACAAAAATCTAAAGCGTAAACATTTCAGTCTGTAGAAATGGTATAAATAGAATACAGGGCAGGAAAATTCTTATGAAGAAACACATTAAAAAAATCAAATGTTGAAAAAGTGTGGGAGTAAAATTACACATGATGATGGTGAAGACAATGGAAATTACATTTGTCAACCATTATGCAAATCATTTCATATTTAGTGCCATTGAAAGGAGGGGAATGGAATATCAAATAGCGAATATAACAGACTCTGATCCAAAAGCTCCTGCTTTGTGCCCCTCCCCATGTCTAAATTCACCCCCTCAAATACATTTCAGTCTCTTGAAATGGTAGAAATGGAATGTGAGGGTCTGAGCCCCAACGGAAATCTTTATAACAACCCCACAAAGTTAATAAAAATGCAGTCTCACTATATTGACCACAGGCTAAAGACGCAAGTGTCAGTTTCTGCCCCTTGTGACGCCACTTTCCCTTTGAGAAATGTATATTTTTTAAATCATCTTCTCTGCAGTTATAAGCAGCTTTGTTTTTTTTTCACTGTGGCATCGGCTGCCTGAGTAGATGTCCTTTTATTGCTGCTTAAATGGGGTTTTGGTTATTTTAAAATCTGGGCCTCACGCACTTTCTGGGAGTTTACAACTCTTTTGAATTGTTGTGGGTGGATTGATTGACAGGTCAGGTGACAAGAGTTCTTTTACTTTCAGTTTTGGCTGCTGGCTGTTTTTTTTTAGTTAGAAGATGTGTGGACTCCTGGCTGAAGGCAGGGTGTTTGTATCTCTCCCTGGTATTTGGAATTTCACTGGTTAGCTGTAAGCAGGTTTTCTTGCCTTCCTGGAGCAAACATTTTGCTGTGGGTGTTTTGCTAGCTTGAGGTCAGCAGTGGCTCTATCTCTACCTCGAGATGCTGGGATTTCCAGAATGGAGAAGCCAGCGCCTCAATTCTCTACCCAAAGGACTAATTCACAGCAGGAATTGCTGAGCTGCAAAATCTCGTGAGCATCCTTGTTTTCTGTGCTAAACCTGTGGCAAGTGTATGTTGATAAGGAGGTTTGTTGCATTGATACAGTGCATTTAATTGTTGAAATTTATACAATATCATGGTCGGTTTTTTTTTCTTGTTTGGAATTGGTAAAAGCTATTGCTAATTTTCTTTCTGTACATGTTAACTATATTCTTAAATAAACTTTGTTTGATAAAAGCTCCCTAGTGGGTCATTTGAATCATACCTGAAGTGAAACATCTCATGCTCACCCTAGCCAAATTCAAAGTGTAAAACTTATGACCTAGGCTGATTCCATAAAGAACCTTGCTTCTGACCTGGATTATAACACCCTGGTGAAGAGATGATCTACATCAAATGAACGGAATAGAAGTCGGCATCTTCGCCGTGTCGGTATTAAATTCGAGAAACTCACCTTGTCGCCTGCTAGAACTTTAAACGACGCCATGACCTGGTCCGCGGTGTCAGTGTCCGTGGTTTCCCGAGACATGAAGTCCAGGAAGGCCTGGAAGGTTACGACGCCCATGTTGTTGGGGTCAACAATGTTCATGATGCGTCCAAACTCTGCTTCGCTCTGAAATCATCAACCACACAGCAATTGTACCAATGTCTTGTCAGAGTCAAGGAGAAAAGTGCGCACTTTCCCACATTACTGCCCTCGTTCACTCCTGTGGACCTCAGCATAGTTACAGCAGCAAAATGGTGTTCAACCAGGGAATAACGATGGACAGGTGGTGAACTGGTACAGTCAGCGTGATACAAGCACAAAATCAGCATTCTACACGCCAAATTTCTTGTTGGAAATATTAGCTCGGCTCCGACTCAGAGGGCGGGATTTCACGGCCTCGCTCGTCCCGAAACCGTAAAATCCCGCCAGAGGTCGACAAACCTTTCCATTGTCCACCCCTCGCCCGCTCCGATTCCCGTGGAGGGCGGAGAGGTAAAATTCCAGAGAGAGAGTTGTGGTTCAAACTCCATATTCCAGGACTTCAGCACATAATCTAACTGACACTCTGATGCAGCAATGAAAGAGTGCAACATTCTCACACTTCTCTAGGAGATGCGAAACCAAGGATCCGTCTGATGTGCAGACAGACATAAAAGACCCAATGACATCCAATTCCCTCTCCTAACAAGGGCCAGGGATGTGTTTTTTTAGCCCCAGAATAACAGAGTGGCACAGTGGTTAGCACTGCTGTCTCACAGCGCCAGGGATCCAGGTTCGATTCCCGGCTCGGGTCACTGTCTGTGTGGGGTTTGCACGTTCTCCCCGTGTCTGCCTGGGTTTCCTCCGGGTGCTCCGGTTTCCTGCCACACTCCAAAGATGTGCAGATTAGGTGGACTGGCCATGCTAAATTCCCTATTAGTGTCTCAAAATGTGTAGGTTAAGTGGATTGGCCATGGTGAATGTTGTGGAGATAGGGCAGGGGGTGGATGGGCCTGGGTAAGATACTATCGTCAGAATGTTAATGCAGACTTGATAGGCCAAACAACCTCCTTCTTCGATGTAGGGATTATATGAATAAATGAACTAACCATTTAGCTCATAACTACTGATTCCCACTTTTGCTTCCACATTACAATTGCAGGTTCTGATTGAAGGGTCATCCAGACTCAAAACATTGGCTCTATTCTCTCTCCACAGATGCTGTCAGACCTGCTGAGATTTTCCAGCATTTTCTGTCTTTGTTTCAGATTCCAGCATCCACAGTATTTTGCTTTTACAAATAGGGAATTAATTGGCGGGGATTTTTTTGGGGGAATATGTTGAAGATGGGAAAGGCCCTAATGGAAATTCTAGCTCTCCCCAGAACTCTACATTCCCAGCAGAATTAAATAATGATTAAGCATAAAACAGTCCCCAATGACTTGGCATTTGAGATCCAACAGTTCAGAGTTTATAAGGGAAGCAGGTGGGGAGAGGAAGATCTGTGGGGGGGGTGGAGAATTTCAACGTTGCAGCCAGAGGTAGCAGGGAACACAATTAGTACAGATCCAGCAAAGGATTCTCAGGCTGGGAGTGGTTACAGGCAGGGAAGGGAAAGTCCACGGAGAGACTCAAACTCAAGGTTGAGAATTTTAAATTTGGGGCTTTAGTGTACCGGGAACCCATATAAGCCAGCAAGGTGGAATAGCTGACCCTGGCAAGCAGAATTAGGGGTGATGGAGGACATCTTTATAGAGTCATAGAATCACAACAATGCAGAAGGAGGCCATTCAGCCCATCGAGTCTGCACCGACCACAATCCGCCCAGGCCCTATTCCCCTAACCCCATGTATTTACCCTACTAATACCCCTGACAATAAGGGACAATTTACCAATCAACTTAACCCGCACATCTTTGGACTGTATGAGGAAACCGGAACACCTGGAGGAAACCCACGCAGACATGGGGAGAACGTGCAAACTCCACACAGACAGTCACCCGATGCCGGAATTGAACCCGGGTCCCTGACGCTGTGAGGTAGCAATGCTAACCACTGTGCCATGATGGACAGGTCAGATGATTTGGCCATGTTTACTTGCCCCTTAGTGTCCAGAGGTGTATGGGTTGGGGGGGATTAGCGTGGTAAATACATGGGATTACGGGAATAGGGCCTGGGTAAGATGCTCTGTCAGAGAGTTGTTGCAGGCTCGATGGGCCAAATGGCCTCCTCTGCACTGTAGGGATTCTATGACAGAATATGGAACTGCAAGCTCACTTTCAGATCCAATAGGACAGCAAGTTTGCAAACCATTTCCTTCAACCCGAGACAGTGGCAGAGTTGGCAGTGTGGTACAGAGCTGGTATTAGAAGGATAAAGGACAATGTTGCCAGTATTGAACTGGAGGAAGTTACACTTTCTACAAGATTGGATGCTTGACCTGATAGGGGCAGCATGGTGG
Source organism: Mustelus asterias (assembly GCF_964213995.1). Classification (NCBI taxonomy): domain Eukaryota; kingdom Metazoa; phylum Chordata; class Chondrichthyes; order Carcharhiniformes; family Triakidae; genus Mustelus; species Mustelus asterias. Next base: position 10,868,032 of record NC_135818.1, on the reverse strand, counting down.
CACAGTGGTTAGCACTGCTGCCTCACAGTGCCAGGGACCCGGGTTCGATTCCCGGCTTGGGTCACTGTCCGTGTGGAATTTGCACATTCTCCCCGTGTCTGCGTGGGTTTCCTCCGGGTGCTCTGATTTCCTCCCACAGTCCAAAGATGTGCGGGTTAGGTGGATTGGCCATGCTAAATTGCCCCTTAGTGTCAGGGGGGCTAGTAGGTTAAATACGTGGGGTTGTGGGGATAGGGCCTGGGTGGGATTGTGATCGGTGCAGACTCGATGGGCCAAATGGCCTCCTTCTGCACTGTAGGATTCTATGATAGCAGAGGCAGTGAGGGTTGAAGGGAAATGGTGGCGAGGTAAAGCTGGGGAGGGGGTGGCATCAGCGTACATGTCGACGGTGACCCAATGGCAATGGATGATGGCACCGAGAGGCAGCTGTTATGGGGATGAGGAGGGGGCCAAAGATTGATCCTGGCAGGAACTCCAGCTATGATGGTGTAGGGATAGGAAGAGAAGTTAGTGGTGTAGATAGGCTAGCTGCCTTGGATAGGTACGAATTGCACCAGGCAAGGACAGTCCCTCACAGCTTAGCAATGAGAGAGAAGCCTTGGGGGGAGGAGTGTCAATGGCTGCTCACAGACACACATTCTTATTTACAGGGCTCCAGGATTCTTATATATATTGTTAAAAATAAAAAGGAACCAACCAGCCATCTGGCAATGTACACCTGACAAGGCAAGTCAGTCAACTGGGAGTGGGGAAAATCCAACTTGCATCCCATTGTTGAGGCAGGGTAGGGGTTGAGCCTGCTACAGGCTAGCTGCACAATGATATAGTTATACTCCGAATGAAAGGGGCGGGGGGTAGGAAATAGCATTAACTCCATCTTTAACGCATCCAAACCCCTCTCTCTCTGCAGCCCTTACATATTCAGAGCCTCACCACTCAACAAGGCAAGTCCGCCCCCATTGGTTCATTGGTCAACTGTAGATTTCGACAGATGTCTCCCAGTTTTTCCCCCCAATTTTGTGCTCCTAGCCCGCAAGTGTTGATAGTTCCGCAGGTGCTGGCCACCCTTTGGGACAGTGACAATGATCCGATATGTGCCCCTGCCCTTGTCTGCAGGATATCCCACCTCAGCGGGGGCAGGGAAACTCCAGCTAGGTCCAAACCCTGTCCTCACCTGGAGTTCACCCAGTGATCCAGACAGGAGCCCGAGCTGGTTTCCCCCTTCTTACCCAGGGGGACAGAGGTTGGGTGTATGGACCCCCCCCCAATTGTCAGTCTGGTTGAAATCAGCACAGGGATTTGCTGATCACCCCTTAGTGTCAGGGGATTAGTAGGGTAAATATGAGGGGTTGTGGGGATAGGGGCTGGGTGGGATTGTGGTCAGTGCAGGCCCAATGGGCCGAATGGCCTCCTTCTGCATTCTATGATTGGGGATTAAAACCCAGACTGTACAGATTATCAGTGTGTGGCCTCAACTTGCTGATGAGCAGAAAGATAATCTTAGTCTGAACTCTTAAATATGACTAAGTGTGGCTTCGGTACAGAGCTGGGTGCCTGTGGAAAGTTGGTTGCCTGCCTCACTGACTTGGGCGGCACGGTGGCGCACTGGTTAGCACTGCTGTCTTAGCATCTGGGTCCTGGGTTCGATTCCCGGCTTGGGTCACTGTCTGTGCAGAGTTTGCACGTTCTCCCCGTGTCTGTGTGGGTTTCATCCGGGTGCTCCGGTTTCTTCCCACAGTCCGAAAGACGTGCGGGTTAGGTGCATTGGCCATGCTAAATTCTCCCTCAGTGTACCCGAACAGGTGCCGGAGTGTGGCGACTGGGGGATTTTCACAGTAACTTCATTGCAGTGTTAATGTAAGCCTACTTGTGACACTAATAAATACACTTTAACCTTTTAACTGTCATTTTCAGTGGCTGTTACCTAAACGTGGCTCGTTGCCTGTTGGCATAATTCTGAAAAGCAAGGCACGTATCAGTTACATGGCAAAGCATTAATACTCCTTACCTGCTGGGTTAAAGCACAAGTTTATTCACTAAAAAGTGGCTCAGCGGATACTTGTGGCCTCCTGACTTTATAGATTTACTCGTCATCATTGTAAGGGGAATAAAATGTAATCTCCAAAACAAGGATGCAAAATAAAAAGGGGAAAGGAATCTCTGGACAGGTTTTGTAAGAACGATATAAAAAAAAAGGAAATTTCATCGGAATGATTTGGGTTAGATTTGAACCTGGGGTCCAGAGTTGGAAGGACAGTTTGCAATCAACCTTACAGTCCCTCTCAGAGCATATTATTTTAACAACTGACTTACTAAACAAGCCCATGCTTCATGCAGTCATGAATTCCCACCATAGAACATAGAACATTACAGCGCAGTACAGGCCCTTTGGCCCTCGATGTTGCGCCAACCTGTGAAACCAATCTAAAGCCCATCTAACCTACACTATTCCAATATCATCCATATGTTTATCCAATAACCATTTGAATGCTCTTAATGATGACGAGTCCACCACTGCTGAAGGCAGGGCATTCCACTCCCTTACTACTCTCTGAATAAAGAACCTACCTCTAACATCTGTCCTATATCTATCACCCCTCAATTTAAAGCTATGTCCCCTCGTGTTAGCCATCACCATCCGAGGAAAAAGGCTCTCACTATCCACCCTATCTAATCCTCTGATCATCTTGTATGCCTCTATTAAGTCACCTCTTAACCTTCTTCTCTCTAACGAAAACAACCTCAAGTCCCGCAGCCTTTCCTCATACGATTTTCCCACCATACCAGGCAACATTTTGGTAAACCTCCTCTGCACCCTTTCCAACACTTCCACATCTTTCCGATAATGCGGCGACCAGAACTGTACGCGATACTCCCAAGTGCGGCCGCACCAGAGTTTTGTACAGTTGCAGCATGATCTCCTGGCTCCGAAACTCAATCCCTCTACCAATAAAAGCTAACACACCGTACGCCTTCTTAACAACCCTATCAACCTGGGTGCCAACTTTCAGGGATCTATGCACATGGATACCCAGATCCCTCTGTTCCTCCACACTACCAAGTATCTTACCATTAGCCCAGTACTCTGTATTCCTGTTACTCCTTCCAAAGTGAATCACCTCACAATTTTCCGCATTAAACTCCATTTGCCACCTCTCAGCCCAGCTCTGCAGCTTATCTATGTCCCTCTGTAATCTGCTACTTCCCTCCGCACTGTCTACAACTCCACCGACTTTAGTGTCATCCGCAAATTTACTAATCCATCCTTCTACGCCCTCATACAGGTCATTAATAAAAATGACAAACAGCAGTGGCCCCAAAACAGATCCTTGCGGTACACCACTAGTAACTGAACTCCAGGATATTTCCCATCAACCACCACCCTTTGTTTTCTTACAGCTAGCCAATTCCTGATCCAAACCACTAAATCACCCTCAATCCCATGTGTCCGCATTTTTTGCAAAAGCTTACCATGGGGAACCTTATCAAACGCTTTGCTGAAATCCATATACACCACATCAACCGCTTTACCCTCATCCACCTCTTTGGTCACCTTCTCAAAGAAGGTTACACCAGTTACACTGCATCCTGTAATTAGATTTTTTTTGCAAGCAAATCCCATTTCCCACACCACCTCTGAAAATCGAGGACTTATCTTTGTCCTGAGCACGAACTCTGGAGAGTTCCCCTCGCGCTGTAGGTATGAGGTACTCCCCCAGCCATTAGTAAGTCGCAGTGTAACAAAGAACAGTATAGCACAGAAACAGGCCCTTCAGCCCACCAAGTCTGTGCCGACACAGATGCCTCTCTAATCTTGTATTTTCTTGCCTCTACCTGGTCCATATCCTGCTATTCCCGGCCTATTCATGTATCTATCCAGATGCCTCTTGAACGATGTTATAGAATCTGCTTCCACCACCTCCTCCAGCAGCGCGTTCCAGGCATTCACCAACCTCTATGCGAAAAACTTGCCCCTTACATCTCTTTTATTCCTTCCCCCTCTCACTTTCAACCTATGCCCCCGAGTAATTGATCTTTCAACCCTGGGAAAAAGACTCTGACTATCCACTCTATCCAAGCCTGTCATAATCTTTTAACCTCAATCAGGTCCCCCCTCATCCTCCAACACTCCAATGAAAAGAATCCAAGTTGGTTCAACTTTTCTTCATAAAACAGGATGCTCTTTATCATTCAGTCTATGATAGGGAGGTGATGGCCTACTGGTATTATCGCTAGATTATTAATCCAGAAACTCATCTAATGTTCTGGGGACCCGTGTTCGAATCCCGTCACAGCAGATGGTGGAATTTGAATTCAATTTTTAAAAAAATCTGTAATTGAGAATCTACTGATGACCATGTCGATTTCGGAAAAAGCCATCTGGTTCGCTAATGTCCTTTAGGGAAGGAAATCTGCCATCCTTACCTGGTCTGGCCTACATGTGACTCCAGAGTCACAGCAATGTGGTTGACTCTTAACTGCCCTCGGGCAACAGGAGATGGGCAATAAGTGCTGGCCCAGCCAGTGACACCCATGTCCCACGAATGAATAAAAAATTGTGGAAAGCATCCCTCCCAGTATAAGTACGGTGACCTTCCCCCACACTCTGCTCATCTCTGCATCACCCACAAACATCAGCACAGTCTTGCCACAACATGCAGCTCTGAATGGGAGACGGGATTCAATAAGTAAACCATCAAGCTTCCCGATCATTTATACAGCATAGCCTTCCCGTCGACAGCTCATCCTGATGTGCAAATGTACTAGGATTCATTTGGCAAGACTCTTGGGATGATTAGGAGCGCCACAAATCAGGAGAACAGGCTGTCGCTCCATTCCTCTGCTCTGCACGCCTGTCGAACAAGACACTGTGACAGCAGTGTCCTTCGCAAAACTAACCCCAGCCGTCCCACCTGCCAAGTCCCACAAGTTTTGTTTTATTAATTTGTGGGACATGGGCATCGCTGGCTGGGCCAGCATTTATGGGGCGGCACGGTAGCACAGTGGTTAGCACTGCTGCTTCACAGCTCCAGGGTCCCGGGTTCGATTCCCGGCTCGGGTCACTGTCTGTGTGGAGTTTGCACATTCTCCTCGTGTCTGCGTGGGTTTCCTCCGGGTGCTCCGGTTTCCTCCCACAGTCCAAAGATGTGCAGGTTAGGTTGATTGGCCAGGTTATAAAAATTGCCCCTTAGAGTCCTGGGATGAGTAGGTTAGAGGGATTAGCGGGTAAATATGTGGGGGTAGGGCCTGGGTGGGATTGTGGTCGGTGCAGACTCGATGGGCCGAATGGCCTCCTTCTGCACTGTAGGGTTTCTATGATTCTATGATTATTGCCCATCCCTAGTTGCCCGAGGGCTGTTGAGAGTCAACCACATTGCTGTAGCTCTGGAGTCACATGTAGGCCAGACCAGGTAAGGACGGCAGATTTCCTTCCCTGAAGGACATTAGTGAACCGGATGGGTTTTTCCGACAATGGTTTCACGGTCATCAGCAGATTCTTACTTCCAGATATTTTTTATTGAATTCAAATTCCTCCATCTGCCGTGGCGGGATTCGAACCCGGGTCTCCAGAACATTAGCTGCGTTTCTGGATTAATAGCCTAGCCTATTAATACCACAAAGCCATCGCCTCCCCCAAGTTGTTTAGAAAACATTCCATTTGCAAGACATAGATCCATTGGTGAGAATTCATGAATGTTGATGATTATTCAGTAACTTAAGTGTCAAGGAGAATCCATTCAGATTGGGGGTGGGCACTTGACTGGAACCTTGACCTTTCAACTCTAGGACCTGAATTCAAATTAAATCACGAGTCTACAGATTTAAAAGAAATTGCCAATGATCTAAACACTCCTTTTTAACAGGATACAGGTTCCACCATGCTCTGTAGAATCCTACAGCACAGTAAGAGGCCATTCAGCCCACTGTATTGTATCCGTACTGGTCTTTTGTTGGAGGTATCCAATTAATCCCAACTCCCCTGGTCTTTAATTCCTTTTAGCTCCGAAGAAAATGACTTTTCACGAGTTCATCTAATCCTCTCTTGAAAGAGACCATTCCATCTGCTTCCAGCGCGCTTTCAGGCGTTGCAAGGCAGATCCAGAACAACTGCACAGAGGAAATCTAATTTTCTGCCGGTTATCCAGAGTTGTGGAGGACTGAAGGGGTGCCACCTCATTAAAACTGAAAAGAAATTGCGTCAAGGTGTTCTCACCCTCTTCCTTTTTTTAAAGAATCTTTGGAGATGGTTACATTTATTCAACTCCCATTTTTCAATCTCCAGTTGGTGAGGTCCTGAACATCTTCTCAAACATAAAAAAAACACACACAAGCTGTCCTGAACATTTACATTTTCACTGACGGTACAGTTTCGTGCAAATTGCTTCATCCAAAAGCTGCAGTGCCCTCCAATTGCCCCATGTTTACTTCATAACATACGGAACAGGAAAAAGCCCCATTCAGTCCCTCAGGCCTGCCCCACCTTTCAATCAGATGTGCAGCACGGTGGCACAGTGGTTAGCACTGCTGCCTCACAGTGTTATGGACCCGGGTTCAATTCCCGGCTTGGGTCACTGTCTGTGTGGAATCTGCACGTTCTCCCCGTGTCTGCGTGGGTTTCCTCTGGTTTCCTCCCACAGTCCAAAAGACGTGCTGGTTAGGTGCATTGACCGTGCTAAATTCTCCCTCAGTGTACCCAAACAGGCGCCGGAGTGTGGTGACAAGGGAATTTTCACAGTAACTTCATTGCAGTATTAATGTAAGCCTACTTGTGACACTAATAAATAAACTTTAAAACGGAGTCACAGCAGAGAAATGTTTGCGAAACAATGTATTAGATCATGGCTGATCTCCGTCTCAGCTCCATGTTGTGCCTTTGTCTGGATCCTATGATAGCCTTACCCAACGGAAATCTATCTATTTTTAATATCCCATACATTGATTGTCTCAATGTAAACACTCCTCTCCCACACAAGGCCATGTTTTTGTCTTTGTTTCTTAAACTTGCCTCATTTTGTTGCAACCCCTCACAGATACCTTAAAATCTAAAACATTCTCCCTCCTTCTGTTCTGACAAAGAGCCAAAAGGACTCGAATATTTAACTCTGTTTTCTCTCCTCACGGATGCTGCCAGACCTGCTGAGCATTTTCAGCATCCTCTGTTCTTGTTTCAGATTTCAGCTTCCACAGTATTTTGCTTATTATAAACTTTAGTCTGGAAAGCTCCCAATAGTCCTGGAACCCATAGATCTAGAACCTACAGCCCCAGACCCCATGGCCCCCCAGAGGCCGCGGCCCCCCAGAAGCCAGGGCCCCAGAAGCCAGGGCCCCAGAAGCCGCGGCCCCAGAAGCCAGGGCCCCAGAAGCCAGGGCCCCAGAACTGGACAAAGTTCTATGCTTATCTTCCCCTACCTCTATACGTTTGAAAGTTACATGGCGTAAGCTGAAGAAACTAGTCGTTAAAAAAGACTATCTTGCAGTTTCGGTTATGAAGTGCTTGAGATTTTCACAGTGGAATAGTTGCCCACTCACGTCACGGACTTTGATTCTGCCCCGTGACTTTCCAGTTTGCACCAGTTCAGGGACCACGTTGTGGAGTTAACCAGCCATTCTTCCGAAATGGAAAACCCAAAGGCCTAGACATATTGCCGCCCAGTAAGAAAACCCCGTGGGGGGCCGCTGCAGCTTCCCATTCAGTGTTTGAGTCGACTTAAGTAAGACTTTGAAGGAAACACAGGTATTGGGAGTTTGGATGAAGCAAGGTCACTAAACCGCCTGCGACGAACACCCGTTAACATAGATCCGCTTACGTCCATCACTCAGCTGCAGAACCAGGCGGTAGGTAATACATTGAAAATAAAAAGAATGGGAAGTCACCATACCAGATTGTAACCCATGGAGATAAGGCAAGCTTTGAAATCATCGCTGTCCATCATTCCAGTCCTCTTCTATAGAGAGAGGAGGAAGGAGAAGACAACAACAGGACAAAAAAAAAGAGTGAAAGGTAGTCACAACAGTAAAGTGGAATAAACAGCAAGACAAGGCCAAATGGAAAAATGTCTCAACAATGAATCAAAGTGGGAGAACAAAAACAAGAGAGATCAAAATAGGTGAAAAGCAGACAAAGAGTGGTTCAAAAGGTTTCGCGGAGAAAATTGTCGGTTCGAGAGGAAGACAAGTTACAAAAAAAAAGAGAATTCACCACAAACAGGGACGATAGGTCAAGACAGATAAACAAAAAAAGGAAAAAAAAAACACAAGTTTAGTTAATTCAATGCACCGGATTGGAACACTTCACATCACACACCAGCAGTTAATACCTGAGTGTCATTTCCAATATCGTACCCCAAGCTGATGAGGCAGGCTTTGAACTCCTCTGCTCCGAGGGTGCCAGAGTGGTCCTGGGTTAGGCAATGCCAACGTGGTACGCCATGCATGGTGACGGAGGCAGCAGTTGTTGGGTGAAGGGGGGGGAAAGAGGGGGCGGGGAAAGAGTGAACAGTTGGGAGGCGTCCATGCAAAGGGGAGAATGGGGAGGAAGAAAAGGAGGAGATCATGCCAGTGGAAAGAGGAGAACAAAGTGCACAAAATTAGACATCACAACGGTTCAAACATCACGGTCGCCAATCATCTTGCCTCAGTCCCAGACCACGGGGGAGCTGAACTCTTCAGTGGCTCGTCTGACAAGGACCAAGACTAACAATTCACTCCCTCCTCATCACAAGAGGCGAGTCATTTAGCTTCAAGTTAAGGGTAGGACAGGGAGGTCACGTGTGCCAATCATTAACTCCTGAAATTCTGAGAAAAATCAAAAGGGAAGATTTTCACTCAATGTTACCGGATAACCGCTGGATTTGCCAGCGTGGGTGCGATGCAGAACAACTCAACGGTGATTCAGAGAATGGTGTTGGACTTTCGTCACCAGATTTGCTCCCTGAAGTGATCGCGGTACAGGTTGCCCAGGCTCAGGGCTGGCGGGAATGGAGTCGGCCACACAATGGAAGCAGTGTGCCCGACCAGATCTCTCCTTTCCTTGCCTCTCTACACCCCCCCACAGGGCTAATTGAAGGTATGGATAGGAGACCCATCCACCTTCTCCAATATTGATATGCGGGAAGACCAATGCATTTAATAATTGCTTATTTTTTTAAAATAGAAATAAATAGGGCAGCACGGTGGCACAGTGGTTAGCACTGTTGCCTCACAGCGCCAGGGACCCAGGTTCAATTCCAGCCTTGGGTGACTGTCTGTGTGGAGTTTGCACGTTCGCCCCGTGTCTGCGTGGGTTTCCTCCGGGTGCTCCGGTTTTCTCCCACAGTCTAAAGATGTGCGGGTTAGGTTGATTGGCCATGATAAATTGGCCCTAGTGTCAGGGGATTAGCAGGGTAAATATGAGTATTATGAGAATAGGACCTTGGTGGGATTGTGATCGGTACAGACTCGATAGTCTGAATGGCCTTCTGCACTGTAGGGATTCTATGAAAATGGAAAACTAAAAAAAAAACCTCTTTGACCTCCAACATTAGAGGGCATCTTGCATAGTGGCACAGTGGTTAGCACTGCTGCCTTACAACACCAGGGACCCGGGTTCGATTCCCGGCCTCGGGTTACTGTCTGTGTGGAGTCTGCAAGTTCTCCCCGTGTCTGTGTGGGTTTCCTCCGGGTGCTCCGGTTTCCTCCCACAGTCCGAAAGATGTGTGGGTTAGGGTGCATTGGCCATGCTAAATTCTCCCAGGCGACTAGGGGATTTTCACAGTAACTTCATTGCAGTGTTAATGTCAGCCTACTTGTGACACTAATAAATAAACTTTAAAGCTTTCTGCACGCTCGCAGCCTCAGGCTGGTGTTGTCCAGGGACGGAATAAAAATTGTGATTTCAAAAATGGTCATTAAAATCTCCCTTCACCTCAGTCCCCACTTATATAGGGCGGCACGGTAGCACAGTGGTTAGCACTGCTGCTTCACAGCTCCAGGGTCCCGGGTTCGATTCCCGGCTCGGGTCACTGTCTGTGTGGAGTTTGCACATTCTCCTCGTGTCTGCGTGGGTTTCCTCCGGGTGCTCCGGTTTCCTCCCACAGTCCAAAGGTGTGCGGGTTAGGTTGATTGGCCAGGTTAAAAATTGCCCCTTAGAGTCCTGGGATGTGTAGGTTAGAGGGATTAGCGGGTAAATATGTGGGGGTAGGGCCTGGGTGGGATTGTGGTCGGTGCAGACTCGATGGGCCGAATGGCCTCCTTCTGCACTGTAGGGTTTCTATGATTTCTATACATAATTGTTAAAATTCATCCCTGCCAGCGTCCTGTCAAATCCATTCCAGTGGAAAGAACAGTCGGTTTAATATTCAGGAGTACTGTAAAACAAACAAGTTCTCTACACAATTTTACAATAGAGGTTTATAAAGCTGCACATCCAAGGGCAGATGCATCCTTTAATGCAGGGACAACAGTGCTCGGGGGGTGGGGGGCAAGGATATGCAGTGACAGCAGTGCAGAGAGAGGAAGGCAAGTGCAGTCAGCGTTTCAAAGTCAAACATATTTATCCTTTAAAACAAAGTGTTCAATCAACTCAAAAATACCAATCATTTCTTTTTCTTTTCTCGACACTATTTTTCACAACTTGCAACATTTAAACAGGCCTTTTACTGGGCACTGTAACTAATGCACTGTAAATTAAAATTAATAATAAAATTAAGCACATAATATCTTCGTAACATCGTAAGCACATAACATCGTAATATTCGTAGCAATTTAGGAAACAATTGCAAGGGTTAACACTTATTGTTTGCGCTTTTAAGCAACAATTTTACAACAGAAATGCATTATCCAACTTTGATGAGAAGGATTGCACAATCCTCGTGGTATTGGTTTTATTAATACGTGCTTCTTTATTTTTCTCCTCAGGCTCCCCCCCCCCTGCCAAAGTTTCACTGATCCAGCTGCCAAGAACAGCAAGCAACGACATCCTTCTCCTTCCTGTTCCTGAGTCCCCGGGAACTGGGGACCCTAACCCGCAGCTCCCCAGGGCATTAACCCGAGGGGACTAGCGTAGCACGTGAATGCGGCGGAATGGTAGGACCAGGGCTGTAGTTTATGATCCGTGACTCGGCAAGTCTCCCTGCTCTGGCCAAGATGAGAGTTGACCTGATGGAAGGAGCAGCGCTCCGAAAGCTCGTGATTCCAAATAAACCTGTTGGACTTTAACCTGGTGTTGTGAGACCTCTTACTAAGATGAGAATTGGGAGAGAATTTAACACTGACTTTGTAAATGGTCTGTGGTTGTTGTTGTTGGTGTAAGTCCACATCCACACTGCTTTTTTTTTAACCCTTTGGGGAATAGTGATAGAAGGATTCCCGAGCTGATTATCAGCCCGTTGAACCACATTCCATCCTTCCATCGCCAATAAGTCCTGGTGTGGGACTCGAACCCAGAGTCTTGTGGTAGGGGCGATACCCACTGCACCACCAGACCTCCTACGAATGGTCTGTGATGCTGAGGGACGTAAAACAAAAAGTATCGAACACTGCACAACGTTCGTTCTTAATCTAATTGGAAGCTACATTCATTCGTCATGACTCAAGTTTTGTTATTGCTAGCTGCAACCTAGCACCAAGCAGGTTGGTAATGTCTTAGGAAACAGGTCACAACATTCGCTCGGCGGTGGCAAGCTGTGTCAACAACCCTACATGTGAAGGCCTAATTTGGAGGGGGAGCTGGGTAGGGGGGGGCGGGGGGTTGAGTTTGTGATGGCAAGGCTAGACAGAGTGGGATCACCAAGCTGGAAGGGGGGCGGTGGGTTGATCAGACTTTAGGGCACCAATTTATAAGGGGGACTGGTGATTGAGAACAACGCGCACGCACACAAACACACCACCCCCCCTCCCCAGCCCAAGCAGGGTTTACTGTAAAGAGTAACTAGGGAGAGAATAGGGCCCCTTAAGGATCAACAAGGTTATCTATGTGCAGATCCACAAGAGAATGGTATGGATGTTAGGGAACTTGGGGAAATAAATAATTATGTCGTGAGGGGTGTGTATATTACAGAGAAGGAGGTGCTTAGTGGTTAAAAAAAGGGCGGCATGGACAAGTTGGGACAAAGGGCCTGTTTCCTACCTGTAAACCTCTATGACTCTGAGCTTTTCCCGTGCCCTTATACTCCACCCAAAATTGGAAGTGGCCCTCAACTGGTCAATAATTGACCATTCTAGAACCCTAATCAGGGTGAGAATGGGCAGGCTGCCCTAGATCTTGCCCGTCTCCATAACATTGTGGACAGGTTGGGGGTGCCAAGGGGGCAAGAAGGCGACTTGGGAAGTTTTACCCTGGCCCCTACAGAGACCCATTATGTTCTGAGCCATATGTAGGGTGAGGGTTTAGACACTGGAACCCCATCCCACACACACTGATGTCTAGACTCACAGATGGAGAACGATCATTGGAGATAATACTGCTGGACACTATACCCTGGCATGGGGCATCTCTACCTTTAGGACAGAAGGGAGGATGGAGAAATTCTAATGAAGCATGCTTTAGTTTCAACATTTGATTCATTACTTTATGAATAGATCTTCAGCACAGAATAATTCCTTCTGCTATAAGTTGGGTCTCTTGAAGTTCGGGAGCAGCCGGTGGCTCCAGTTAGAATATGGCTCACTTTCTGTGGCAAAATATTCTACTTTCTTTTTTAAAAAAGCATTTCCTGCTTCCTGAAGGAAAATACTGCCATCAAATACCCTCGGGCAGGAAGACGGAATACATTTTTCAGCTAAACACGCATCGCCAGCACATCAGACTGGTCAGCTTACCCTGTCGAAGTGGTTAAACGAGGCTCGGAACTCATTCATCTGCTCCTGACTGATGCCCTTTGCATCCCTGGTCAGGACCTGGTTCTCGATCTCGTTGATTGTCCTGGCAATGGTGGTGAGCAGCTGTTCCCAGCCCACTCGGATGTGCTGGGACAAAGAGAAGGAAGTCAACAAGATTAGAACGTTTGCCCAATGCATTCTCCATGATTTCTCCTCCCATTTCAATTTGCTGTTCTTTCTGAAGGATGCTTCCCTGAGCAGATTTGCACCTTAAAAAGGGATGAACAGTAGGCTTAAAGAAAGAAGGAACCAAAAACTATTCAAACTGGAACAGTCGGCATATCTCCTCTTTAGAATCTCTATAGTGCAGAAGGAGGCCATTTGGCCCATCAAATGTACACTGATTCTTCAAAAGAGCATCTTCCCTAGGGCCATCCTCTTGCCCTATGCCCATAACCCCACACATTTGCCATGGCTAATCCACCAAACCTACACACCTTTGGACACCAAGCGGCAATTTTGCATGGTCAATCCACTTCATCTATATATTTTGGAACACTAAGGGGCAATTTAGCCTGGCCAATCCACCTAACCTGCACTTCTTTGGACTGTGGGAGGAAACCGGAACACCTGGAGGAAACCCACGCAGACATGTTGAGAAAAGGACCATAACCTATACTTTCCCTCTCACCACTACTCAGCAAGTTAAAAACCAGCAAAAATATCAGTGTAAATTCGAAGGACAATAACCTATCTCCAAGGGAGATGGTGATGCTGTGGTGATATCAATGGATGAGTAATCTAGAGGCCCAGGCCTCAGCCTTCTTTTCTCCAAGGAAAACAGTCTCAACTTCTCGAATCTATCCTCATAGCTAGAGTTCCTTATCCTTGGAATCATTCTTGTGAATCTCCGCTGTAGTTTTCCAGTTCTTTCACATCCTTCCTCCAGTGTGGCGCCCATAACTGGACACAGTGCTCCAGATGAGGCCTCTCTAGTGTCTTATACAAGTTCAACATGACCTCCTTATTCTTGTACTCAATGCCTGTTAATAGGGCCTAAGATACTATATGCTTTATTAACTGCTTTCTCCATCTGCCCTGCCATCTTCAATGACGTATGTACACGATACACCGAGGTCCCTTTGTTCCTGCACCTCCTTTAGAGTTTCTCCCTTTATTTTATTAATATAAAGAATATCTCCATATTCATGTCCTGCCAAAACGAATCACCTCGCGTTTTTTTGCATTGAACTTTATCTGCCACTTGTCTGCCCAATCCACCGACCTGCCTATGTCCTTCTGAAGTTCAAGACTATCCTCATCACAACATTTCCAAACTTTGTATCATCCGCAAATTTTGAAATCACGCCCAGCACACCACATTCCGGGTCATCAATGTATATCAGGAAAGAGCAAGAGTTCCAACATTATCCCCCGGGAAGCTCCACGACAAACCTTCTGCCAGCCTGAAAAACACCCATTTATTACTACTCTCTGTTCCCCATCAATTTCTTATCCGACTTTCCCTCTTATTCCACGAGCTGGAATTTTGTTCCCAGGTGTGTTGTGCGGCACTGAATTAAATGCTTTTTGAAAATCTATATACACCACATCCACATTGTTGCCCTCATCAACCTTATGGACGGCACGGTGGCACAGTGGTTAGCACTGCTGCCTCACTGCGCCAGGGACTCGGGTTCAATTCCAGCCTCGGGTCACTGTCTGTGTGGAGTTTGCACATTCTCCCCGTGTCTGCGTGGGTTTCTCCCGGGTGCTCTGGTCTCCTCCCACGCTCCAAAGATTAGGTGGATTGGCCGTGCTAAATTAACCTAGTATCAGGGGATTAGCAGGGTAAATATGTGCGATTACGGGAATAGGGCCTGGGTGGGATTGCAGTCGGTGCAGACTCGATGGGCCGAATGGCCTCCTTCTGCACTGTAGGGATTCCATGAACCTTCTGTTAAGACCATAAGACCATAAGACATAGGAGCGGAAGTAAGGCCATTCGGCCCATCGAGTCCACTCCACCATTCAATCATGGTTGATTTCAACTCCATTTACCCGCTCTCTCCCCATAGCCCTTAATTCCTCGAGAAATCAAGAATTTATCAATTTCTGTCTTGAAGACGCTCAACGTCTCGGCCTCCACAGCCCTCTGTGGCAATGAATTCCACAGACCCACCACTCTCTGGCTGAAGAAATTTCTCCTCATCTCTGTTCTAAAGTGACTCCCTTTTATTCTAAGGCTGTGCCCCCGCGTCCTAGTCTCCCCTGTTAATGGAAACAACTTCCCTACGTCCATCCTATCTAAGCCGTTCATTATCTTGTAAGTTTCTATCAGATCTCCCCTCAACCTCCTAAACTCCAATGAATATAATCCCACGATCCTCAGACGTTCATCGTATGTCAGGCCTACCATTCCTGGGATCATCCGTGTGAATCTCCGCTGGACCCGCTCCAGTGCCAGTATGTCCTTCCTGAGGTGTGGGGCCCAAAATTGCTCACAGTACTCCAAATGGGGCCTAACCAGTGCTTTATAAAGCCTCAGAAGTTACCTAAGAAAGTTCCAGCAAATTAGTTAAACATGATTTTCCCTTCATGAATCAATGTTGGCTTTCTGTAATTATCCTGTACTTGTCTAATTGACCATTGAGCTTTGTCCTGAACATTACCCTGGTCTCTGGATTCAGCAACAAGACCACTGCGCCACTGCCTCCCCAATAATGAAGGGAAGGTGTGAGAACAAAAACAGAACTGAGGAAATGACAGACCAGTTGAGACATTGAAAAACGTTGCGTAGCTTAAAACAAAATCATCACCAAAACACAGGAGCATCTGTAGCTACATCATAAGAAGACTTCAGCAGCTGAGTTTCAAGTGTAAACTCCTAATGTTAACAATAAACAGATGCATGGACAAGGGGAACCCAGAAAAACACTGCGGGGGAGTCTAGAAACTTCTCACCTCCATTGTGTAGTTGGTGTGCTTGTTGTCGAAGATTAGTGCCTCTTGAATGAGCTGATGGTCGCCTTCTAGCTGATCAATCTTTGGTTTGTAGTTGACTATGCTCTTCTCGTATTGTCGGAGGTGGTTCAGTTGATCCTCTAGCGTGCCGTGCATCTCAATGGAAATACGGCCAATCTCCTACAGAAGTGACCAGAAATTGGTGAGCATTAGGGTGATGTGGTGAATAGCTCTGCTGCCCCTTGTGCCTGGGAGTGGGTACTGTTCAACAGGACCAACCACTCCAGAACTTGAAAATGCTTAAACAGTACGACAAAGAACAATAGAGCAATGGGCCCTATAGCCCACCAAACCTGCGTCGGTTCCTAATCCCTTTTTTAGACCCACTACTTATTGCCCACATATGGTTTCTATCCTTCTATTCACCTCCTGTTCATGCGTCTGCCAAGATACACCTTGAACGTTGCTAATATGCCTGCTTCCACCACGGACAGTGCGTTCCAGGACCCACCACCCGCTGTGTGAAAACTTTCCCCACACATCTCCCATAAACTTTCCCCCCTCACCTTCAACCTGTGTCCTCTTGTAGTTGACCTTTCCACCCTGGGAAAAAAAAGCCTCTGACTATCCATTACCCCTCCATTGTAAAATGTCTTCATTAAAATGTGGATTTACCTCCTCCAGAACCTCATCAAATTTGCACAACTGCAAACAAACAGGATGTTTCACGATGGAGGAAAGACCAACATCTGGCTCTGGAGGAGGTGTAAAGCACAGCTGTATGCCAAATGATAAGTATGCACATCTAAAACTCTAAACGGAGCAGAGAGGACACAATATAGGAACATAGAATATAGGAGCAGGAGTAGGCCATCTAGCCCCTCGGGCCTGCCCCGCCATTCAATAAGATCATGGCTGATCTGAAGTGGATCAGTTCCACTTACCCGCCTGATCCCTATAACCCCTAATTCCCTTACTGATCAGGAATCCATCTATCCGTGACTTAAACATATTCAACGAGGTAGCCTCCACCACTTCAGTGGGCAGAGAATTCCAGAGATTCACCACCCTCTGAGAGAAGAAGTTCCTCCTCAACTCTGTCCTAAACTGACCCCCCTTTATTTTGAGGCTGTGCCCTCTAGTTCTAGCTTCCTTTCTAAGTGGAAAGAATCTCTCCACCTCTACGCTATCCAGCCCCTTCATTATCTTATAGGTCTCTATAAGATCCCCCCTCAGTCTTCTAAATTCCAAAGAGTACAAACCCAATCTGCTCAGTCTCCCCTCATAATCAACACCCCTCATCTCTGGTATCAACCTGGTGAACCTGCTCTGCACTCCCTCCAAGGCCAATATATCCTTCCGCAAATAAGGGGACCAATACCGCGCACAGTATTCCAGCTGCAGCCTCACCAATGCCCTGTACAGATGCAGCAAGACATCTCTGCTTTTATATTCTATCCCCACTGCGATATAGGCCAACATCCCATTTGCCTTCTTGATCACCTGTTGCACCTGCAGACTGGGTTTTTGCGTCTCGTGCACAAGGACCCCCAGGTCCCTCTGCACAGCAGCATGTTGTCATTTCTTTCCATTTAGATAATAATCCAATAGACGCTTGATGGCTGGTGCAGACACGACGGGCCTGTGCTGTAAAACTCTATGGCCGGAATTTTCCTGTCCCGCCTGCCACGGGAATCACAGCAGACGGAACACGCAAGGATCCGTTGACCTCAGGCAGGATTTTCCGGTTTTGGGGTGAGCGCGGCTGGAAAATACCACCCTATAACTCTAACACTGAAGCAGATGATCTGGTCATTAACTCATTGGTGTCTGCAGCCTTACAGTGCACACTGGCTGCTGCTTTTCCTACATTACAACAGCAACAACTCTTTAAAAAAAAAAGGATATATATATTGGCTGCCAAATGCTTTGCCAAGTTCTGAGGCTGAGAAAGCAATTATATAAATTTGATTTCTATATTTAATTCAAGCAGCTATCACAATCTCTGTCATAGCAGCATCACCAATTACACAGCTATCAACAGCCCCTAGTCATAACATCTTCATCAATAATACAGCTATCACAGTGCCTGAAACAATGTCACAAATAATATAGTGCCACTGATAACGCAGTACTGCAGTCAGCTCTGGAGTGTTTTGGAGGTCGTACCTCCATCTTTGTCTGAATCCAAGGGCCAATGACGTTGGCTTGTGTGGCGAACTGTTTCCGCAGCCTCTCATTGGACTGCTGGCGAACATTCTCTTCCATCAGAGCGTGGTCCCTCTGTGGCACCAAGTGTCGAACCTGAAAGCAAAGCATCATCATACAAGTCATTAAACATCCCACCCACTAAAAGGCATAAACATCTCACCAAGCCTTTGCTTTTTACCTGTCTCCTTTTACATCTACAAGTATCTTACACTGATTGGGGCACTGGGTAGAGCAACACTCCTTTCAACTTGAATCCAGCCCGCAGAGTTGCGAGATAATTGGCAAGTCATGTTGCAGCTTTATAGAACCTTAGTTAGGCCGCACTTGGAATATAGTGTTCAATTCTGGTCGCCGTACTACCAGAAGGATGTGGAGGCTTTGGAGAGGGTGCAGAAAAGATTTACCAGGTTGTTGCCTGGTATGGAGGGCATTAGCTACGAGGAGAGGTTGGAGAAACTTGGTTTGTTCTCACTGGAATGACGGAGGTTGAGGGGCGACCTGATAGAAGTCTACAAGATTATGAGGGGCATGGACAGAGTGGATAGTCAGAAGCTTTTTCCCAGGGTGGAAGAGTCAATTACTCGGGGGCATAGGTTTAAGATGCGAGGGGCAAGGTTTAGAAGAGATGTACGAGGCAAGTTTTTTTACACAGAGGGTGGTGAGTGCCTGGAACTCGCTGCCGGGAGGGGTAGTGGAAGCAGATACGATAGTGACTTTTAAGGGCCGTCTGGACAAATACATGAATAGGATGGGAATAGAGGGCTATGGTCCCCGGAAGGGTAGGGGTTTTAGTTCAGACAGGTGGCATGATCGGTGCAGGCATGGAGGGCCGAAGGGCCTCTTCCTGTGCTGTAATTTTCTTTGTTCTTTGTTCTCACTCCCGATTTGAATAAAATTCCATTGCTTTTATCTTAATCTGTGTCGAATCTTGACCAGGACAGAGTGGGAATGCTATAATCATAGAAATCATAGAAACCCTACAGTGCAGAAGGAGGCCATTCGGCCCATCGAGTCTGCACCGACCACAATCCCACCCAGGCCCTACCCCCACATATTTACCCGCTAATCCCTCTAACCTACGCATCCCAGGACACTAAGGGGCAATTTAACATGGCCAATCAACCTAACCCGCACATCTTTGGACTGTGGGAGGAAACCGGAGCACCCGGAGGAAACCCACGCAGACACGAGGAGAATGTGCAAACTCCACACAGACAGTGACCCGAGCCGGGAATCGAACCCGGGACCCTGGAGCTGTGAAGCAGCAGTGCTAACCACTGTGCTACCGTGCCGCCCATTTGATTTGATTTATTGTCACATGTATTGGGTTACAGTGAGAAGTATTGTTTCCTGCACGCTATACAGACAAAACATACTGTTCATAGAATACATAGGGGAGAAAGAAAGGAGAGAGTGCAGAACATAGTGTTACACTCATAGCTACCTACCTCGCACTAAGTTGATCTTTCTCTACACCCTAGCTATGACTGTAACAGTACATTCTGCACTCTCTCCTTTCCTTCTCTATGAATGGTATGCTTTGTATGGTGTGCAAGAAACAATACTTTTCACTGTATACTAATACATGTGACGATAATAAATCAAATCAAAAATCAAAATCAAAAAAGTTAGGGGGTCGAGAAAGATCAGCTTAATATAAGGTAGGTCTATTCAAAAGTCTGATGGCAGCAGGGAAGAAGCTGCTCTTGAGTCGGTTGGTCCGTGATCTCAGACTTTTGTAATTGTTTGGGTTAGGGGAGAAAGTGAACACCTCCTAGGATATTTAATTCTGACTGTTTTCTAGCGCCTTCTGCTTGAAGTGCGTGTGTGGGGATCCCAGATACAGACAAGAAGATCAACCTCAACTGGGATAGTCTTCATAGTGGAACAGTCATTCACTGTCAAGAGTCGTCCTTGAATAATGGGTACTTGGCAAGGTACAGGAAGAGCATTGCACCATGGGGAACTGTATCCTCACAAAGAGTGTGACGACACTGCGCCTTTAAGAAATGTATTCTAATTATGTTTCTCTGCAGGATGTTTCTGCAGTCCTTGGCAATTTATCAGCACCATGCTGTCTGTAGCAGGTATCCTGTATTGCTACTGAAGCAGTATAATTGATATCATGTTGATTTTAATCTGAACTAATGCAGTGTTCTGTGGTTTTAATGGTCCTTTGGGGATTGCTGAGTGGAGCTTGATTTGAATCATTGACAGGTCAAGTCATACACCTGGGGACAGCTATTTTTCACAGAGTTTTCCAGTTTTTAGAAGCTGCTTGAAGTGGAGAGAAGCAAAATGCCGCAAAACGCCCTCATTATTACACCTCTCTTTCCCTTCTACCAGTGGCACAATGGTTCGCACTGCTGCCTCACAGCCCCAGGGACCCGGGTTCGATTCGGGTCACTGTCTGTGCAGAGTCTGCACGTTCTCCCCATGTCTGCGTGGGTTTCCTCCGGGCGCTCCTTGCCATTGGTGCAGCGGGAGGGAGGTGTGATAATGAGGGCAGTTTGTGGGGACAGGTCAGGGAGACCTTGATCTGTACCCACCCCACTCACCCGCTTTACAAAAAAAAAAATGAATGTGGAGATTAAATCGCAAACCTCATTCAAATAAACGGTGTTAAATTAATCTGTGGAGGACAGATTGGAGATTTTAGCACAGGGTGTTAGGAAGTTGGCGACTGGCTTTCGTTTGGAGAGTCACAAAGCAGCAATCAGTCCCTCCAGTAGATTACAAAGGAACAAAAGAATGCAGACGCAGCTGGAAACAATCTCAGCAACATTTTGTTTCCTCCGAGATTAAATTCCAAAGATTTTCAAACGGGAAAGTCTGACCCGCGGCCAACAGAATCCAAATGAAAGCCACCAGTTGAGATATGAGCAGCGTCTTTCATTTCTGGACCTGATGTATTGTAGCCGTATTCTGGTGAGGATTATTTTGAGTAAAGTGGAAGAACGGCCAATGTATCTCGTGTGACTTGTGTTGGGTTTGTGTCAAAACATGATTTTGGAACCAGGTTTGGCACACCAGGAAAAATCAAGTTATGGAAACAGATCAACGGTTAAGGTCAATGGCGCACGGACAATTAGGATGGGAAGCTAAACTTGAAACAAGGCTGCAATCACAAGACAGGCAATAGTTCAAAATGAATCTAGATGGTCAGCAACACCTCACTGCAGTGATTTTTAAATTTTATTTTGACCGCAGCTATCCTTTTCTTCAACATCACACAACTGACCGATTTTACCAAGTTGTTCTCACCTTTTCCCATTTGCTGTTAATATCCTGCGGGGCAATGGTCGTGTAGGGGTTGGTGCCAGCCATGTTGACGTGGTAGGTCTGGACGATCTTTGACACCTCATTGTGGATGCCCAGGATAGCCTGGCGCTCCCGGTCTGCTTCGGGCAGTGTGGCTTTGAATTGTTCATGAGCTGTGATTAACCCCTACAGAGCAGGATAGAGGTGAGGAACAAATTGTTAATCACACTAAGTATATGGACTCATTGGGCTTCAACTATCTCCAGGCAATGAATCATTTGTTTTCCCTGGCACTTAATCTGAACAGGAATTAATGTATCACTTTGCCACCTCCGAGTAACATAGAACCATAGAATCCTTAGGGGCAAAAGGCGGCCATTCAGCCCATCAAGCCTGCACCAACAATCCCATCCAGACCCTATCCCCATAACCCCATCTATTTACCTCGTTAATCCTCCTGACACAAAGGGGCAATTTAGCATAGCCAATCTACCTAACCTACATATCTTGGGATACTAAGCGGCAATTAAGCATGGCTAATCCACCTAACCTACATATCTTGAGTTGCTAAGGTGCAATTTAGCATGGTCAATCCACCTAACCTGCACATCCTTGGACTGTGGGAGGAAACCGGTGCACCTGGAGGAAACCCACGCAGACACGGGGAGAACGTGCAAACACCACACAGTCACCCAAGGCCGGAATTGAACCCGGGTCCCTGGCTTCCCTTGCTTAATTCTTTTGGCTTCCACTTTTAACCATCCACTCCTGGTGGTATGGACCCATCCTGAAACAAGACTCCAATGGGGTGTGAGGGATACCAAGTATCATTGTCAAATGGCCGTTCATCAACTGTGAGCCTGAGGCGTGAGGTGATGGGGCGGTACCGTAGCACAGTGGTTAGCACTGCTGCCTCACAGCGCCAGGGACCCAGGTTCAATTCTGGCCTTGGGTGACTGTCTGTTTGGCATTTGCACGTTCTCCCCATGTCTGTGTGGGTTTCCTCCGGGTGCTCCGGTTTACTCCCACAGTCCAAAAGGTGTGTAAATTAGGTGGATTGGTCGTGCTAAATTGCCTGTTGGTGTGCAAACTTGTGTAGGTTAGGGGGATTAGCCACGGTAAATGCGCAGGGTTACGGGAATGAGGTGGACCTGGATGAGATCCTCTTTCAGAGAGTCGGTGCAGACTCAATGGGCCGAATGGCCTCATTCTGCACTGTCGGGATTCCATGAAGAGGGACCAGATGTAGTCCTCAATGTCCATTCACTGGAATGTGATTCGGAGTAAAAGGCCTCGCTTCCCTTTACCTCCACAGTCCAGTGGCTTCACAATCGCCCTGGCTAAGATCCACAAACGTTATGTAGATTAGGGATCGAACCTGGGGCTTCCTGCGGTTTCCTGGTCCTGTTCCACAGCGAGCAACACCGTTAATAGCTGAGAATTTGCTGGAGTCTGCCAATTATTAAATCTGTGACTAGACTAATGAAACTAATCTGATATTTTACAATTAAAACGAGAAACTCATCCATCATGAGTTATTACTGTGACGTGAATATGTTGTGCAGTCCTCTGCAACCTCTCCCCCACAGAACTGGAAAATTAAAATGGAGTTTACTAATTGTGGAGAACAATTTTGTAGACTTTTCCGAATATAGTGATTCATCCAACTATCTGACCGTTCTTATCGCTTTCCTCGAGAAATATTTAGATGAATATTACGGCAATTGGGGATTTAAAAAAACAACTTTTATCCCTCTTCTTTCATAGGGAAACCCTATTGTGTGTCTCATGAGGTACAGTGGCCGAGTGGCGTAGTGGTATTGTCACTCAACTAGAACCCAGAGACCCAGGATGATGCTCTGGGGACTAGGTTCGAATCCCACCACAGTAGGTAGTGAAATCTGAATTCAGTAAAAATAAAATCTGGAATTAAAGTGGAAACCATTGTCGGAAAAACCCATCTGGTTCACAAATGTCCTTTAGGGAAGGAAATCTGCTGTCCTTACCCGGTCTGGCCTACATGTGACTCCCGAGCCACAGCAATGTGGTTGACTCTCAACTGCCCTCTGAAATGGAGGGCAATTAGGGGTGGGCAATAAATGCTGGGCCCAGCCACCAATGTCCACATCCCGCAAAATGAATAAAAGAAGTTATCCAGAGGCCTGGACTAACTGTCAGAGGTGTTCAAACCCCACCCGAGCAAGCTGTGAATTTGAAGTCAGTTTAAAACAAAACTATGGGCTGGAATTCTCCCGTCGCGCCCGCCATGGGAATTGGAGTGGGCGGGGGACGGACAACGCAGAGGTCCATTGACCTCGGGCGGGATCCTCTGGTTTTGAGGTGAGCGCGGCTAGAGAATCCCACCCATGGTATTGGTAAAAGCCACCATTGCCAAATTGATGTAAAAAGGACGTGGAGGTTCACTAATGTACTGAAGGGAAAGAAACCTGCCACCCTTACCCAGTCTGGCCTACAAGTGACTCCAGTCCCACAACAACTCTGAACTGCCCGTGAAGTAGCTTCACACACACTCGGTATCAAACCATTTTGGATAATGAGGGTTGGGCAACACAACAGCCCATGAAGGAATTTTGCATCAAAATCCAACACATGTTTTTGAAAAGTTAATTCTTGGGATGCGGGCCTCGCTGGCAAGGCCAGCATTTTGAACCAAAATTTTCACTCCATCCACAAAGTCAATGCTCAGAATGGACCGGGTAAACCCAAATCCATTCCTTGCTTGCTCCAAAAACCAAATTCAAAATCCAATTCATGGTCTCCACAAGAGACAAACAAGATCCAAGCTGACAAGGTAAGGCATCGCACCCCCATCTTGGACTTGATCTGGCACTTAATCCTAGCCAAAAAGCCAGCATTTTTTACCCATCCCTTGCTGGCCTTGAGAAAGGCAAGCCATGGCCTTCAAGCACTGCAGGCCATGTGGTGTCCTTGATCCCAGGGTGCTGTTAGGGTGGGAACCCCGCCATTTTGAGCCAGTGACGGTGAAAGAAGCTGTGAAATGTGTGGAGGTCGGGATGGTGCGTGCCTTGGAGGGGGAGATGTGGGAGGTGCTGGTGTTCTCCTGTGTCTGCAGCCCTTGGCCTTGGTGGTGGCAGAGGTCACAGGCTTGGAAGGTCAGCCAAGATGCAGCCAGCCAGGGACGCACTGCCAACAATGTTGACTCGACAACACCAAGAACAGATGGCGGACTGAGACTTTCCAAGTCATTTCCAAAAATTGTGAATGATGAACGCAAAGATAAAAGTAAAACATTTTGAGGAACAGGTGCATTAACCGTACACATTGACACAACACTTAACGAGACAGCACTGACATTAAAAATCAATCCAATAAACGGGGGTGGATGCTTGTGAAACTTTTTCAATAAGGGCATTAAACAACTTACTTGAAATAGCTTTATTAAGAAGCAAAAACTGTCAATTTAGCTCAATTGGTAACATTCTTGTCCCGAATCAGCAAGTATTATTCTGGAGTACACCAATCACCTCAGTTAGTAACCTCCCCTGACACTAAGGGGCAATTTAGCACGGCCAGTCAACCTAACCCGCACATCTTTGGACTGTGGGAGGAAACTGGAGCACCCGGAAGAAACCCACACAGACACAAAGAACAAAGAACAATACAGCACAGGAACAGGCCCTTCGGCCCTCCAAGTCGGAGGCGTGTCCGCCTCCACCACCTTGCCTGGCAGCGCATTCCAGGCCCCCACCACCCTCTGTGTAAAATACGTCCTTCTGATATCTGTGTTAAACCTCCCCCCCTTCACCTATGATCCCTTGTGAACGTCACCACCGACCTGGGGAAAAGCTTCCCACCGTTCACCCTATCTATGCCTTTCATAATTTTATACACCTCTATTAAGTCTCCCCTCATCCTCCGTCTTTCCAGGGAGAACAACCCCAGTTTACCCAATCTCTTCTCATAACTAAGCCCCTCCATACCAGGCAACATCCTGGTAAACCTCCTCTGTACTCTCTCCAAAGCCTCCACGTCCTTCTGGTAGTGTGGCGACCAGAACTGGACGCAGTATTCCAAATGCGGCCGAACCAATGTTCTATACATCTGCAACATCAGACCCCAACTTTTATACTCTATGCCCCGTCCTATAAAGGCAAGCATGCCATATGCCTTCTTCACCACCTTCTCCACCTGTGACGTCACCTTCAAGGATCTGTGGACTTGCACACCCAGATCCCTCTGTGTATCTACACCCTTTATGGTTCTGCCATTTATCGTATAGCTCCTCCCTACATTATTTCTACCAAAATGCATCACTTCGCATTTATCAGGATTGAACTCCATCTGCCATTTCTTTGCCCAAATTTCCAGCCTATCTATATCCTTCTGTAGCCTCTGACAATGCTCCTCACTATCTGCAAGTCCTGCCAATTTTGTGTCGTCCGCAAACTTACTGATCACCCCAGTTACACCTTCTTCCAGATCGTTTATATAAATCACAAACAGCAGAGGTCCCAATACAGAGCCCTGCGGAACACCACTAGTCACAGGCCTCCAGCCGGAAAAAGACACTTCCACTACCACCCTCTGTCTTCTGTGACCAAGCCAGTTCTCCACCCATCTAGCCACCTCCCCCTTTATCCCATGAGATCCAACCTTTTGCACCAGCCTACCATGAGGGACTTTGTCAAACGCTTTACTAAAGTCCATATAGACGACGAAGTGAATGTGCAGACTCCGCACAGACAGTGACCCATGTCGGGAATTGAACCCGGGCCCCTGGCGCTGTGAGGCAGCAGTGCTAACCACTGTGCCACTATGCCGCCCATTGGTGATGCTGATTGAGGGATCAACATTGGGCAGGATAGCAGGGAAAATGCCTCTTCTATTCTTTGATGTAATAATTTCCTACAGTGCAGAAGGAGGCCATTTGACCCATCAAGTCTGCACCGACCACAATCCCACCCAGGCCCCATTCCTGCAACGCCATATATTTACCCTGCTAATCCCCGACACTAAAGGTCAATTTAGCACGGCCAATCAACCTAACCCGCACGTCTTTGGACTGTGGGGGGAAACCCACACAGACATGGGGAGAACGTGCAAACTCCACACAGACAGTGACCCGAGGCCGGAATTGAACACGGGCCCCTGTGAGGTAGCAATGCGAACCACTGTGCCACCATGCTGTCCACCATTAAAACTCTTAATCCATGTTTCTCATCATCAAATTAGGTTTGGATGGGAGATTCAAATCAAACAACACATTAAGCAAAGGGGCAGCATGGTGGCACAGTGGTTAGCACTGTTGCCTCGCAATGCCAGAGACCTGGGTTTGATCATTGGGTCATTGTCTGCACAGAGTCTGCACATTCTCCCCGTGTCTGCGTGGGTTTCCTCTAGGTGCTCCGGTTTCCTCCCAAAGATGTGTGGGTTAGGTTGATTGGCCATGCTAAATTGCCCCTTAATGTCAGGGGGATTAGCAGGGCAAATGCGTGGGGTTACAGGGATAGGGACTGGCTAGGATTGTGGTCGGTGCAGACTCGATAGGCCGAATGGCCTCTTTCGGTACTGTAGGGATTCTATGGTTCTATTCTATGAAATGACCGACACCTTCAAAGCATGGCTTTCAATTCTTCACACATACCTCTCAAAAAGGTCAACTCTCTGAATTTGGACATGGATGTTGACTGAATCACATTCCAGTTACTGGTTTGTCTCTCTGCCGTCTCTATTACCCCCAAAGAAGCTTTTTTTCATACGTTCACGGGATGTGGGCGTCGCTGGATGGCCCAACATTCCAACTGTGTAGGGATATGGGTGTAGGGTCTGGGTGGGATTGTGGTCGGTGCAGACTCGATGGGCCGAATGGCCTCTTTCTGTGCTGTTGGCTTTCTAAGAACATTGATTGTCCATCCCTGAGGGCATTTAAGAGTCAACCACATTGCTGTGGCTCTGGAGTCACATGTAGGCCAGACCAGGTAAGGACGGCAGATTTCCTTCCCTAAAGGACATTAGTGAACCAGATGGGTTTTTACGACAATTGACAATGGTTTCATGGTCATCTTTAGACTTTTAATTCCAGATATTTTCTGATCGAATTCAAATTTCACCATCTGCCGTGGTGGGATTCGAATCCAGGTCCGCAGAACATTACCCTGAATCTCTGGATTTATTAGTCCAGTGACAGTACCACTGCACCACTGCCTACCCGGACATCAATCTTTCCAAACTAACCGTGGGAATGCACATGCCAGACGTGCAGGGCAGATGGGGCCGTAAAGCAGAAAACAGTAGGTTGCAAAAAGTTCGACAGCATCATCATAGATTGTTGGAGAATGCGGCGCTAAAAATTGTTACTTGTGCGTGGCAGCACCGCGTTGGGCTGGTCAGATGTAACATCAGCAGAGAGATTAATTGGCTCAAGAAAAGATACAACAGGATCGAGTATGATTTCTGTTCAACAACAATCTGAATTCAGCTGAATAATACGAGAAAAATGAACTGTTGGTTACTGTAAGATGTACATCGTAACCAAGAGGACTGCAACAAGATGTCTAATGGGTTTAATTTTTGTTTTAATTTGTAAATATGTTAATTCTTTGAATACTTCTCAGGGGGAGGCAGGAAGTATCCAAGTGACGCAGACTCTCATTGTTCTGTGCATGTGGGAGGTGCCCTTTATCAGGGCTCCAGCTGACGCACCACATCAGGATGACTCACAGATTGCAATTTGCAAGTGTGTTTTAATTAGTCTTGCATCTGTGTGGCCAAATACAAAGGGGACTGCATCGGGCGGATGGTTTTTGGGGGCGGACAGAGAAAGAGGACAGGTCCCCTTTTCTTCTTGCCTTGCCTCTTTCCGTTCAGCTCACGTCCAACCGTTGTTGCCCCCTTGTGATGCCTTGCCCTTTAAATTGTGGCTTGTTGTCTTCTTGCCTCCTGGACCCTTAGATTCTCTGACACATCGTTCCTCAGAATTGGCCACTATTGGTCTTGGGTAGGGGAGGAATGGACAATGTACGAAATGGGCAACGATGACACTTGGATCGATACTCACCTGGATTTCCTCAATAGTGTGGACAATGAATGTGTCCTGCAGGTCCTCCATGGCACCCTCCATCCAATTGTTAAAGGGAGCCGCCCTCTTTGCGTACTCCAGATACAACTGGTCAATGGTCTCCAGGAGTTTCTCTGTCCTCTGAAAAGGAAAACACAAAACACACTCAATAAATTGAAGGAGGGAAACTGGTTTATTTAAGAAGGGAAGCTTGTTCGGGTGATTTACCCCAGAGGCAATAATAAACTGAGGACTTTATACAGATTTGATTTATTACACTTCAGCAGTCAAGGGCATTCAGCCTCCGATCTTCGGGTAAGCGTTCTCCAAGGCAGCCTTCATGGCACACGACAACGCAGAATCACCGAGCGGAAACTGATAGCCAAGTTCCGCACACATGAGGACGGCCTCAACCGGGATCTTGGGTTCATGTCACACTACCTGTAACCTCCACCATTTGGCCTGGGCTTGCAACATCCTACTTACTGTCCTGGCTTGAAACAATTCACACCTCTTTAACCTGTGATTATCCCTCTCTCCACTCGCACCGTCTGTACCTGTAAAGACTTGCATTCCAACCATTATCTCGCAATTGTCTCTTTGCCTATACATGCCGTGTTTGTGAACCCACCTCTCCACTCACCTGATGAAGGAGCAGCGCTCCGAAAGCTCGTTATTCCAAATAA
The DNA here is from genome assembly GCF_964213995.1 of Mustelus asterias. Lineage (NCBI taxonomy): Eukaryota > Metazoa > Chordata > Chondrichthyes > Carcharhiniformes > Triakidae > Mustelus > Mustelus asterias. Next base: position 10,839,073 of record NC_135818.1, on the reverse strand, counting down.
ACCTGTTGGACTTTGACATGGTGTTGTGAGACTTCTTACTGATTTATTATCGTCACTTGCATTGGGATACAGTGAAAGATACACAGACAAAGCATACCGTGCATAGAGTACACAGGGGAGAAGGAAAGGAGAGGGTGCAGAATTCTGGCTTCATTACTTGCTAACTTTCTAATTCCCCATCACACCTAATAAATCATCCTCAGCAACTCCTTGTTGCCAACTTTACACACTCTGGAACTCTGGGATTGATTGCTCTTGGACAAGATCTGGCACTGTTCACATTTCGAAATAATTTTCCAAAGTTCTCAGCAAAATGCTGTTTGTGAATGTCTAATTTCTCTCCAGATCACTGCATCATAGCTGCCGGCAGCACAGTGGTTAGCACCGCTGTCTCACAGGCCGGCCTTGGAAGACTGTCTGTGTGGAGTCAGCATGTTCTCCCCATGTCTGCGTGGGTCTCCTCCGGGTGCTCCGGTTTCCTCCCACACTCCCAGGGTTAAAGAATCATAGAATCCCTACAGTGCAGAAGGAAGCCATTCGGCCCATCAAGTCAACATCGACCACAATCCCACCCAGGCCCTATTCCCGTAACCTCACATATTCACCCTGCTAATCCCCCTGACACTAGGGTCAACTTAGCACGGCCTATCAACCTAACCCGTACATCTTTGGATTGTGGGAGGAAACCGGAGCACCCGGAGGAAACCCACGCAGACACGGGGAGAACGTGCAAACTCTACACACACAGTGACCCGAGGCCGGAATTGAACCCGGGTCCCTGGCGCTGTGAGGCAGCAGTGCTAACCACTGTGCCAGGTTAGATGGACTGGTCAGCCAAGTTGTCCCTTAGTGTCCCCAAGATGCAGGTTGGGGGGATTAGTGGGGTAAATACGTGGAGTTGTGGGGATGGGGTGGGGGTAAGATGCTCTGTCAGAGAATAGGTACAGACTTGATGGGCTGAATGGCCTCCTTCTGTACTGTAGGGATTCCATGATTTGATGACACATTTACAATTCACCCAGGGCTCCCCACTATGTTTTCGCTCTTTTCATCATTCACATCTTTCCCATGCATTATCCAACACTCCCTTGTGGTCATTTACATTTATCTGCAGAGTACAACCCCTCAATATTCACAAGTACCATTCCACTCAGAATGCAATGGCTACTTTGCAACCTCCTCATCTCTAACATGGAGCCGAGAAAATCTGCTTCTTCCTATTCTTCAAAAACACATTTTCTTGTCTCTCTCTCTCTCGCCAACTTTGTGGTTCCGCACTTACCCCACACTGCTGCCTCACAACGCCAGGGACCCGGGTTCAATTCCTGGCTTGGGTCACTGTCTGTGCAGAGTCAGCATGTTCTCCCCGTGACTGCGCGGGTTTCCTCCCACAGTCCGAAAGATGTGCTGGTTAGGTGGATTGGCCATGCTAAATTAGAATCATAGAATCCCTACAATGCAGAAGGAGGCCATTCGGCTCATCAAGACTGCACCGACCACAATCCCACCCAGCCCCTATCCCCGTAGCCCCACGTATTTACCCTGCTAGTACCCTGACACTAAGGGGCAATTTACCATGACCAATCAACCTAACCCGCACATCTTTGGACCCCTTACCCCTTAGTGTCAGAGAGATTAGCAGGGTAAATACTCGGGGTTACGGGCTTGGGGGGAAGCGGGGGGGGGGGGGGGGGGAATTTTGTTGGTGCAGCCTCAATGGGCTGAATGGCCTCCTTCTGTGCTGTACGGATTCTATTCTATGATCTACTGGCAATCATGGTCTCAGTAATTCCTCAGAACTGAAATGGAACTTGCAAATCCCCCTTTTCAAGCTAATATTCTTCTCCAAGTATCTCAGTTCCCTCTTTTACCCATGTGCAAGCTTATTTTGCCTCAAAGAGTTTTTAACATTATATATAACTCAAGCTGATCCCAAGCTCTGAATATGGTTTCCATTCCTTGGGAGATTCTTCTGAGGCTGTTCTTGCATTGACTCAAGAGAGAGTACACTCATTTTGTGATTATTTTTCATCCATTCGTGGGACAGGGGTGTCGCTGGCTGGCCAGCATTTATGGTGTGGAGATGCCGGCGTTGGACTGGGGTAAACACAGCAAGAAGTTTTACAACATTAGGTTAAAGTCCAACAGGTTTATTTGTTTTTGCTGCCAAATAAACCTGTTGGACTTTAACCTGTTGTTAAATTTCTTACAGCATTTATTGCCCATCCCTAATTGAGAGTCAACCACATTGCTGTGGCTCTATAGTCACATGTAGGCCTGACCAGGTAAGGATGGCGATTTCCTTCTCTAAAGGACATCAGTGAACCAGATGGGTTTTTCCCGACAATTGACAATGGTTCATTGTCATCAGTAGATTCTTAATTCCAGATTTTTTTTATTCAATTCAAATTCCACCATCTGCCATGGTGGGATTTGAACCCGGGTCCCCAGAACATTAGCTGAGTTTCAGGATTAATAGTCTAGCGATAATACCACTAGGCCATGGCCTTCCTGCCAGCCAATCTTCTTTGTAACCCTTTCCTTCTCTCTTTTAACAAATGTTAGTACATGTTTCGGTGGCAGACCTCGTCTTTCTTGACTTTATAATCTGCAAATACTTGAGACAGTTCACCCTTATGATGTTAAGGTTTCGGCAAGTGGATTCTCATTGAGAGCCAAGCTCTCAGGACAACTAAGGAAATTTGGTATGTCCACTACGACTCTCACCAGTTTTTACAGATACACCATAGAAAGCATTCTTTCTGGTTGTATCACAGCTTGGTATGGCTCCTACTCTGCCCAAGACTACAAAACATCATGAATGTAGCCCAGTCCATCACTCAAACCAGCCTCCCACCCATTGACTCTGTCTACACTTCCTGCTGCCTCGGAAAAGCAGCCAGCATAATCAAGGACCCCACGCACCCCGGACATACTCAACCTTCTTCCATCAGGAAAAAGATACAAAAGTTTGAGGACACGTACCGACCAACTCAAGGACAGCTTCTTCCCTACTGCGGTCAGACTTTTAAATGGATCTACCTCGCATTAAATTGATCTTTCTCTACACCTTAGCTAAGACTGTAATACTACATTCTGCACTCTCTCCTTTCCTTCTCTATGAATGGTATGCTTTGTCTGTATAGTGCGCAAGAAACAATACTTTTCACTGTGTCCTAATACATGTAACAATAATAAATCAAATCAAATCAACTCAACCCCAAAGTCCAAGGCTGCTGGAAGATACTGATTTGCAGAAGTAGGTGGGGTATTGACTGCCCATCAGTTTTCCCAGGGCAAAAGCAGCTAGTTAAAAATGAGTACGTCTGCACACAAAAGGTCAGCAAAAAAAAAAATAATGTGTCTATACATCAACAAAGTGACCACCAGTGCGACCGATGAGGAGATGGTAAGTTACCACCACCAGAGGAAGTTCACGAGAATGATCCCCGGGAATGAGAGGCTTGGCGTATGAGGAGCCTTTGAGGATTCTGGGTCTGTACTCGATGGAGTTTAGAAGAATGAGGGGTGGGGCTCTCATAGAAACTTACAGAATACTGAAAGGCCTGGATAGAGTGGACGCGGGGAAGATGTTTCCATTAGTGGGAGAGACAATGATCCGAGGGCACAGCCTAAGAGTAAAGGGACGACCCTTTAGAATTGAGATGAGGAGGAATTTCTTCAGCCAGAGGGTGGTGAATCTGTGGAATTCATTGCCACAGAAGGCTGTGGAGGCCAGGTCATTGAATGACTTTAAGACAGAGATAGATAGGTTCTTGATTGGTAAGGGGATCGAAGGTTACAGGGAAAAGGCAGGAGAATGGGGGTTGAGAAAGTTATCAGCCATGATTGGATGGCGGAGCAGACCCGATGGGCCGAATGGTCTAATTCTTCTGCTATATCTAACAGTCTTCGCATAAACTGGTCAACAGTTTGGCCTACATTTCCTGGCAAAATTTGAACGTGCCATTCACAAAACGTACTTGCCTGAGAAACTTTGGAATCAATTAACACTAGGCTCCCTTTCACCTTGGGGTCCTGTGTTATTGCTGTAGCCCACCCCAGCTGAAAACAGGCTGGGAGACCTACCCCAAAACCCTGATACAACAGCAGACTGACGCACACTAGCAAAACCAAACCCAATTCAATCAAATTTACGCTCCATTCATTGGAATGTCAGAGTAAGTGTTGTGAGGCAAGGATTCAGCCCTTCATTCAAGGGAATGAAAGGAGTTGTTTTTTACTTGACTGGATCCAGAAGGTGATTTACCAGAATATCAAGTAATTGGAAATTAAGCTATAAAGTGAATGCTGCAACATATTATTACGTACGCACAGTGGACTTCAAATGATACAATGAATATTGCAATCATTTCGTGAAAGGCTTCATCAGTTTGGAGTTTGGCCAAGCACTTGTACAAGACTCACCACCAGAGGGCTTGCTGGGAACTCAGTCACAGATAGGCTTACATTAACACTGCAATGAAAATCCCCTAGTCGCCACACTCTGGCGCCTGTTCGGGTACACTGAGGGAGAATTTAACATGGCCAATGCACCTAACCAGCATGTCTTTCGGACTGTGGGAGGAAACCTGAGCACCCAGAAGAAACCCATGCAGACATGGGGAGAATGTGCCGACTCCGTACAGGCAGTGACCCAAGGCTGGGAATTGAACCCGGGTCCCTGGCGTTGCGAGGCAGCAGTGCTAACCCACTGTGGCACCGTGCCACCCTTTGTACGTGTTCTGAGCTTCTGCTTACGATTAAACAAGCTGATCACTTGTTTCTTTTTCTTCCCTCCCACTCTTGCCCCCTATTTTATCCCCCCTTTCTTACCTTTTCTCCCCCTTTGCTTCCCCTTTCCCCCCTTTTCTCAATTTTCCCTCTCTTCCCCCTCCCGCCACACCTTCGTCTGTCACAGTTTACCCTCTGATTTCAGCTTCTCTGCCGTTTGGCCATTCACACCTTCTATTCTCTCAACAGACTGCCATTAGCAGCCTTTCCCCTTGGTTTTGTGGCTATGGCTCATTCCCTCCCCCTACAGTATAAATATCTCCCACTTTCTATGTCTTTTAGCTTTGACAAAGGGTCATCTGGACTCGAAACGTCAGCTCTTTTCTCTCCTTACAGATGCTGCCAGAACCTGCTGAGATTTTCCAGCATTTTCTCTTTCGGAAGCTGAGGGCTTCTCATTTTCAGCACGTTCTGGCTTATGATCAGCAGGGACCGACAATATAAAGAGCCCACAAGAGCCGGATACAGCACTGTTATGGGTCCATTCACACTACTGCAGGCCAGACATTGAAACCTTTGAATCATTCCTTCCAAGCCTTGTGAGAATTGACTAACTCCTTACAATCTTGCACAAGAATAAAACAGCCCAGTGAAGATTCGACGCTAATCAGATTAACAAGCCTTCCCACTGTTTCCACAATCTTAAATCGATTTTACTGCTGGATCCAGTCAAGTTAACACTCCGTGTAAAGTGATCATACCTCTTTTCGTCCTCACTGTGAGAATCCAATGTTACGCTTTATTGCTGGAACACTGGTTGTCAAGCCAAATTTTTACCATAAATTAATCTGAACTACTGTACTGAACAACCTGCCCTGGTCCCCCCATGCCGACACTATAGTTAAGAAAGCCCACCAACGCCTCTACTTTCTCAGGAGACTAAGGAAATTTGGCATGTCAGCTACGACTCTCACCAACTTTTACAGATGCACCATAGAAAGCATTCTTTCTGGTTGTATCACAGCTTGGTATGGGCTCCTGCTCTGCCCAAGACCGCAAGAAACTAAAAAGGTCGTGAATGTAGCCCAATCCATCACGCAAACCAGTCTCCCATCCATTGACTCTGTGTACACTTTCCGCTGCCTTGGCAAAGCAGCAAGCATAATTAAGGACCCCACGCACCCCGGACATGCTCTCTTCCACCTTCTTCCTTTGGGAAGAAAGATACAAAAGTCTGAGGTCGTGTACCAACCGACTCAAGAACAGCTTCTTCCCTGCTGTTATCAGACTTTTAGAAGCATAGAAACATGGAAAAACTACAGCACAATACAGGCCCTTCAGCCCACAAAGTTGTGCTGAACATGTCCCTACCTTAGCGATTACTAGGCTTACCTATAATGGACTTTTTGAATTTTGAATGGACTTACCTTGCATTAAGTTGATCTTTCTCTACACCCTAGCTATGACTGCAACACTACATTCTGCACTCTCCTTTCCTTCTCTATGAACGGTATGCTTTGTCTGTATAGCGCACAAGAAACAATACTTTTTACAGTATCCCAATACATGTGACAATAATAAATCAAATCAAATCAAATCCTGCCTGTGCCCAAGGCAGCAGTTCCCAATCTTCGATAAACAATGTTGATAAAACGGATTGCTCCCTGCGTGGGAACAGGTGGCCTATCCCTCTATCCCAATAGATTCATGGCTGATTGGAGACTTAACTCCAACTACCTGCCTTGGTTCCTTAGCCCGAAAAACCCTTGCCCAATGAGTAATCCATCAATAACGAAAACAGAAAATGCTGGAAAATCTCAGCAGGTCTGACGGCATCTGTGGGGAGAGAATAGAGCCAATGTTTTGAGTCTGGATGACCCTCCAAGCCTTGAAACGCTGGCTCTATTCCCTCCCCACAGATGCTGTCAGACCTGCTGAGATTTTCCAGCGTTTTCTGTTTTTTGTTTCAGATTCCAGCATCCGCTGTTTTGTTTTTAAATCATAGAATCTTACAGTGCATCACTGCAGAAAATGAAACTAAACAGAGGCCTGTGCAGCACCCCAATGACATCATCATCAAATCATGTCATAGAATCATAGATTCCCTACAGTGCAGGAGGAGGCCATTCCGCCCATCGAGTCTGCACCGACCACAATCCCACCCAGGCAGTATCCCCATAACCCCATGCACTTACCCTAGCTAGTCCCCCTGACACTAAGGGGTAATTTAGCATGGCCAATCCACCTAACCGCATATCTTTGGACTGTGGGAGGAAACCGGAGCACCCGGAGGAAACCCACGCAGACACGGGGAGAACATGCCAACTCCACACAGACAGTGACCCAAGCCGGGAATTGAACCCGGGTCCCTGGCGTTGTGAGGCAGCAGTGCTAATCATACAAATCCATCAATCTCAGTTTTGAAATTGTCAGTTGACCCTGCACCCTTAGAAGTCGTTTCAGGGGAGCTGGATCCAGATTTTCACCAAACGCGGTGTTTAGAATTACTTCCTGAGAGTCTGCTTCGAATTTCAAGATTATGCCGATGTTATATATTTAAGTGGTTGCATGATCGCTTTGAGAGCTGTGACAGTTGTGCAGATTAGGTTGATAGCCATGCTAAATTGCCCTTTAGTGATTAGCGGGGTAAATAGATGGAATTACGGGGATAGGGCCTGGGTGGGATTGTTGTCAGTGCAGGCTCGATGAACCAAATGGTCTCCTTCTGCACTGTTGGAATTCTACGGTTCTATGGCATGATTGGATGATGATGTCATTAGGATGTTGTGATGTGGAGATGCGGCGTTGGACGGGAGTGAGCACAGTAAGAAGTCTCACAACACCAGGTTAAAGTCCAACAGGTTTATTTGGTAGCAAATACCATAAGCTTTCGGAGCAAGGAGCAGTGCTCCGAAAGCTTATGGTATTTGCTACCAAATAAACCTGTTGGACTTTAACCTGGTGTTGTGAGACTTCTGACTATTAGGATGTTGCACAGACCTCTGTTTAGTTTCATTTTCTACTCTGTACAGGTAAGAGCTCCTGCAATAAACCTGTTGTTGTTATTTTGAATCTACGTGTGCAGACCACATCTTTTTCTTTTTGTTTTAGACCCACAACCCCTAACATAGTTAGGATATTACAGACCCCTTGTTCTGGACTCCGTAACCACAGGCAATAGTTCAGGTCACTTCAACACCTCAATTAGATCACCTCATCACCTTGCAGAATAAGAGCCTGATGTATGTCATCGGTATTTGTAATTTAACCCCTTAAAGTGGTTGTTGTTCTGGTGTATTGATCGCAAGAGGTCAAACTTCCTAAAATATGGGGCACAAAATGGAACAGAGTGCTTCAGTTAGGGCCTGGCCTGGGCTTTGTATGCTGAACATCATCCTTGCGTCTTTGTTCATTGTATAATAAAATTTGGGGTGGATGGTAGCACAGTAGTTAGCACTGCTGCCTCACAGCGCCAGGGACCCGGGTTCGGTTCCCGGCTTGGGTCACTGTCTGTGCGGAGTCTGCACGTTCTTCCCGTGTCTGCGTGGGTTTCCTCCGGGTGCTCCGGTTTCCTCCCACACTCCAAAGATGTGCGGGTTAGGTTGATTGGCCACGCTAAATTGCCATTTAGTGTCAGGGGGACTAGCTAGGGTAAATATGTGGGGCTACGGGGATAGGGGCTGGGTGGGTCAGTGCAGATTCAATGGGCCGAATTGCCTCCTTCTGTACTGTCGGGATTCTATGACCTGTGTTTGCCACAACGCCTGCGAATGCTTGAGAAACCAAAATACGTCCACAAAGAACTAGTGGGAGCTGAAAGTACCTCCAAGGCATCTCTCCTCTTCTGGGTCAGGGCTCCGAGATTGTCCCACTGGTCACAGATCTTCTGGCATCGCTCATTCACACTTGGGGAATCCCAATAATCCAGCTCGCTGTAAAAGTCAGAAAGAATTCCTCTTATCCAAAGGCCGGACTGACTAACAAAGGCTCATCTGAATCATCCTTCATATTAGAGTGCTGAAAATTAATGCACTGCTTTTTCAAGGAACTGTCTTGTGCTCACTCATGCATTTTAATGCTGACACCACAATAGAGGGCAGAACGATCCTGCATTTATATATCGCCTTTCATATCCCCTGATCTCCCACAGTACTTCTGTTATCATTGTTGGAATGTAAAAGGTAAAATCACCCTAGTCCCAGATGACCATAGGCAGCTCTTCCCTTTGAGTGGGAGAGCTTACTGGTGGTGATTTAACCCGAGGATCACCACACCTCAGGCAACGGGCAAGGTTGAGAAGGCTGGGCCTTCGAGAATAACTTCAGCCAGTACGGGAATTGAACGCACGCTGTTGGTGTCGCTCTGCATCACTGCACAGCGGTCTAGCCAATTGAGCTAACTGACCGCCCGGGCAAACACAAGCCTATCTCTACACAGTTAGAACCCACAAATGAACAGATAACGTTGTTGATCAAGGTGTAAACATTGGCCACCACATGGGGAGAATTTGCCAACTTTTCAATGGAAAGTGCCATGGGACCTTTTACATAGACCCAAGGCAGGTGGGGCCTTAGCTTGCAATCTCATCGAAAGATGACACTACTCCCAAAGTGGCGCTCCCTCAGTACTGACCCTCTGACAGTGCGGTGCCTCCTCAGTACTGACCCTCTGACAGTGCGGCGCTCCCTCAGTACTGACCCTCTGACAGTGCGGCGCTCCCTCAGTACTGACCCTCTGACAGTGCGGCGCTCCCTCAGTACTGACCCTCTGACAGTGCGGCGCTCCCTCAGTACTGACCCTCTGACAGTGCGGCGCTCCCTCAGTACTGACCCTCTGACAGTGCGGCGCTCCCTCAGTACTGACCCTCTGACAGTGCGGCGCTCCCTCAGTACTGACCCTCTGACAGTGCGGCGCTCCCTCAGTACTGACCCTCTGACAGTGCGGCACTCCCTCAGTACTGACCCTCTGACAGTGCAGCACTCCCTCAGTACCAATGGATATGCCTGCTTCCCCAGTGAAACAGGAATCAATTTAGCGGGTGCTGGGCTGTGCAGACCAAGAGGTTCTCAGTTTGAACCATGGTGCCAACTTAACTAAACCAGCCACATGTTGCTGAGGAATTTACAGCTGGCTGATGCATCATCAGTTGGGAAGAGATGAAGGTCAGGAAGAATAAAAAGCAACCAGGGTTCCTGTACTTGCTAGCCAATAACTCCAGCTTGACCCATGTGGACCTTGGCTCAGGACCGGATGTGAAATCACCATTAGTCTGGTTTTCTATCGGACAGGCCAGTTTATCAGCTAGCCTGGTTCCTGTCTGCTACTGGACACCTTTATGTTCAGAATTTCTATTTTGAAATGCCACCAAGAACCACAGTTTGTTTCATCTCCGTTGGGAGCGTAAGCGTCTTTGTCTAATTGTAACTGAGCTTAGTGTATACGCTCCCACTATGAATGAACCCATGGCCTGTACCTATCTGGGCCTTGACCCAGGTCCCTGCCCAGGCCCAGGTCCCATTCCCGTACCCCAACGCAAACCTGCTCCGAGCCTAAGAGCAGCTCTGCCCCAACCTCTGACCCTGGCACTGGCCTCGCCCCAGCTTATATCATAGGAGGCGGAGTAAAGAGTCAGCCTCTGAATCTTCAAGTGGCTGCATCCTGGGGGAGAGACAGCGTGGACATTGGCGAGAGTGTGTCCAGTATCCTGGAGGTTTGTCGATGGCCATCTTAGATCACACTTGCTCTCCGCAGGTGACTAGGCCGACAACACTCCTTACGTCAAGGCGGCACAGAGCATACTCGCCTTCACCAGCCGGGACATTGAGTTATGTTACAGCTGTATAAAACTTTAGTTAGGCCGCATTTGGAGTATTGCCTGCAGTTCTGGTCACCACACTACCAGAAGGACATGGAAGCTTTGGAGAGAGTGCAAAGACAGTTCACCAGGATGTTGCCTGGTCTCAAGGGTGTTGGCTATGAAGAGAGGTTGGATAAACTAGGATTGTTTTCACTGGAAAGACGGAAGCTGTGAGGGGAGACCTGATAGAGGTCTACAAAATTATGAGAGGCATAGACAGGGTGGACAGTTAGAGGCTTTTTCCCAGGGTGGGAAGCTCAACTACAAGTGGGCACAGGTTTAAGGTGAGAGGGGGTAAGTTTAGGGTAGACGTGCGGGGAACGTTTTTCACACAGAGGGTGGTGGTGGGTGCCTGGAAGGCGCTGCCAGTGGAGGTGGTGGAAGCCGGCACATTAGCAACGGTCAAGGCGTATCTTAATAGAGACATGAACGGGAGGCGAACAGAGGGATAGAAACCGTGCATCGGCGCAGGCTTGATGGGCCGAAGGGCCTGTTCCTGTGCTGTGTTGTTCATTATCTAAACTCACTAGACAGAGAAGCTTGCCAAAAGATGCTGGAGGGCTGCAGAATGACAACTTGGGAGAGAATTAAATGGAGAAGCAATGGAAGAGACAGCATTATTCACCAAAAAAAACCTCATAGTGCGACGAATCCGAACAGAGGTACACAATTGCCAAAAGAATTGTCATGACGACCAGAGACGGATATTGAAAGGGATCCTGGGGCTTTAATGCTGCTTACCTCCAGTCTCAGATCTGCGGTGATTTACAAGACAAGTGTTAAGTTCCTCAGGATATACGTTGTGGAAAGATAAGAAAATTCCAGCTGTTAAACCAAATCTCAAGGGCCACTGGAAGATCTAACACAAGCTGGCTAGAGGCTGGTTTCTCTGTCTGTCTCTCCTCTCGGCCGACATGAGTGACTGCAGGTGCCTGTTTCACTCTTTGTTCTCCCCTAAAGCCCCTGCAACACCACCCCACCCCCGGAACAAGCCACAACTGTTCGACATATAGAGCTTTTTTCAAAAAGGCAAGAGTGAATGACTTCACCATACGGGCGGCACAATGGTTAGCACTGCTGTCTCACAGCGCCAGGGTCCCGGGTTCGATTCCCGGCTTGGGTGACCGTCTGTGCAGAGTCTGCACATTCTCTCCGTGGGTTTCCTCCGGGTGCTCCGGTTTCCTCCCACACTCCAAAGATGCGTGGGTTAGGTGGATTAACCACGGGACATGCGGGGGTTACGGAGACAGGGTGGAGGTGCATTGGCCGTGCTAAATTCTCCCTCAGTGTACCTGAACACGCTGGAGTGTGGCGACTCGGGGATTTTCACAGTAACTTAATTGCAATGTTAATGTAAGTCTACTAGCAACAATAATAAATAAACTTTATATCTGGAGTCACCTTTTGTTTTATTCATTCATGGGATGTGGGAATCGTTGGTTAGGCCAGCATTTATTGCCCATCCCTAATTGCCCTTGTTCAGTGGGCATTTAAAATGCTGTGGGTGACATGCAGGCCGGACCCGGTAAGGATGGCAGATTTCCTTCCCATTAATGAATTAAATGGGGTCTTATTTTTGAACAATGGTCGTCAATAGACTTTTAAATCCCAGATTTTTCTTGAATTCAAATTTTACCACCTGCCATGGCGGGATTCGAACCCGGGTCCCCACAGCATTGCTGGATTATTAGTCCAGTGACAATACCACAATGGCACCACCTTCTGGGTATTTAACAATGCACCAGGGGCATAATTGTTTACCCCAGGGGCATAAAACAGGTCATGTCGGGGCACAGCCTTTACTGCAAGGCCTCAATTTCAACAAAAAAAAAAAGCACATCTTGGGGGCTCTGCACAACATGCCAAGTCTTAAGATTTTGTTTGACGGTGGCGGGGATAGGGGAATGATTCATCTTCCGTCAGCTACCTCTTGCTGCCTTCTCCCAACTGGTAGAGTTGGACAGTCTGGACTTGCAAACCAAGCTCTTGTACATGGGCTGAGAGAAGGCACACAAGGCATAGCAGGATGCTTCCCCAGCCCAACACTCCTCTGTGCTGGCCGCCAGACACCCTCAATGTAGACAAAATTGAGTTCCCATTCAAAGGTCTCCACTTCTCAATAGAACTGGCCAATTAAGCTTCTAGACTAGGAGAAGAGCTCACAATAAGAGACGAGTAAAACGGACTTTAAATGAATTTGTTTAGATTGAGATGTCCCTTGAGGGTGTATTCCATTGGAGCACCTCACTCAGGGCCGTTCCAATCCTTTGTTTGCTTTGATCTTTTATTTGAAATGAAAGTGTTATCTAAGCACGTACTTCAGCTCCTGGGCGATTGCAGCGATCTGTTCCACCCGGTCCTGGTGAGCGGCAAGGTCACTTTCGAAGGCCTCGTGTTTCTTCAATATAGCCTTGACTTCGGACAGGGTCGCTGTCTCAAAATCCTTGGCCATCAGCATTTCTTCCTTTCCTGAAACAGGGAGGTCAGCACACAGACAAGAGTTTAAAAAGTGCAGGCCACAGAACAACCTCTCGCTACGTTTGAAAACTGGAGTAAGCATTGCAATGCAGGGGACGAAATGGATGATAATAATCATAGAATCCCGCAGTGCAGAAGGAGGCCATTCAGCCCATCGAGTCTGCACTGGCAACATTCCCACCCAGGCCCTATTCCCATAACCCCATGCATTAACCCTAGCTCGTCCCCCTGACACTAAGGGGCAATTTAGCATGGCCAATCCATCTAACCTGCATGCCTTTCGGACTGTGGGAGGAAACCGGAGCACCCAGAGGAAACCCATGCAGACATGGGGAGAATGTGCAACCTGCACACAAGACAGTGACCCGAGGCCGGTATCGAACCCGGGTCCCTGGCACTGTGAGGCAGCAGTGCTAACCACTGTGCCACCGTGCCACCCACGGGGGCAAACGGGAAGGTTTAAAAACTCTTCAAGAGCTCCAGGGGTTTATTGAAGAAGAGTTGACTGATCCACTTGGCTGTTGTGACGGGTAATCTCTGGGAGCCACTCTTTAGCAACATACAGACGATGACAGCAACCAAAAATTATTTCTCTGCCAATGATCTTGTCACTTGCTGGCAGGCGATGGGTGAATGGAATGGGAAGAGAGAAAATTCCTAATGCATCATGACATCGCACTCGGGGGCTGCCATGCACCAGGACTGTTCCACATCCAGTGTCATGCCGCCCAAGGGATACAAAAGGGATCCCCCTAGAACATAGAACATAGAACAGTACAGCACAGAACAGGCCCTTCGGCCCACGATGTTGTGCCGAGCTTTATCTGAAACCAAGATCAAGCTATCCCACTCCCTATCATCCTGGTGTGCTCCATGTGCCTATCCAATAACCGCTTAAATGTTTCTAAAGTGTCTGACTCCACTATCACTGCAGGCAGTCCATTCCACACCCCAACCACTCTCTGCGTAAAGAACCTACCTCTGATATCCTTCCTATATCTCCCACCACGAACCCTATAGTTATGCCCCCTTGTAATAGCTCCATCCACCCGAGGAAATAGTCTTTGAACGTTCACCCTACATTGATATTTCATGTTAACCTCAGGAAATGGTCGAGAGCTTCAAATTTTTCGGAGTCCAGATCACCAACAACCTGTCCTGGTCCCCCCCATGCCGACCAATGCCTCTACTTTCGCAGGAGACTAAGGAAATTTGGCATTTCCGCTACGACTCTCACCAACTTTTACAGATGTACCATAGAAAGCATTCTTTCTGGATGTATCACAGCTTGGTATGGGCTCCTGCTCTGCCCAAGACCGCAAGAAAATATAGAGGATCGTGAATGTAGCCCAATCCACCACGCAAACCAGCCTCCCATCCATTGACTCTGTCTACACTTCCCGCTGCCTCGGAAAAGCAGCCAGCATAATTAAGGACCCCACACACCCCGGATATTCTCGCTTCCACCTTCTTCCGTCGGGAAAAAGATACAAAAGTCTGAGGACACGTACCGACCGACTCAAGAACAGCTTCTTCCCTGCTGCCGTCAGACTTCTGAATGGACCCACCTTAAGTTGATCTTTCTCTGTACCCTAGCTATGAACGTAACACTACATTCTGCACTCTATCCTTTCCTTCTCTATGAACGGTATGCTTTGTCGATGGGCCGAGTGGCCTAATTCTGCTCCTATGTCTTATGGTCTGTGTAGCATGCAAGAAACAATACTTTTCACTGTATCCCAATACATGTGACAATAATAAATCAAATCAAAATCAGTGTTTGTGCCTCCAGATAGTGAAATATTTACCGTATGTCCAGGCCTCATGGATCGCTGCTTTCTGTCTGAATTTCTCAGCCAAGTGGTCCAGTCTCTCCAACCTCCTGATCTCATTCAGCAGCCATTCTTCATAACCCTTCTCGGCCTGCTCCAGCGAGCCCCAGGCGTTATTGATATCCTGCAATGACCGTGAATCACTGTTAGGGACCCTGAGCAATGTCATCACCGGTGGTGTCCATTCACATTCATTAACTCGGGGCCAGCAACACTCTCCTGCCCCATCCCTCTCCAAGAACCAAATGGACTGCCAAACTCTGCATGGATCCCTACGCAGAGGGATGAAACCAACACAGATGCAAATATCGGACCAGTTTTATAACTGTCGTCCCCACGGCTTCATGCTAAACACATCCCTGAAGTGAAGATATAACTAATCAGTGACAAGTAACATCCGCGTTACCCAAGTGCCCACCAATGACCGCCTCCAATAAGAACGAGTCCAACCACCTTGCCTTACAACCATAGAATCCCTACAGTGCAAAAGGAGGCCATTCGGCCCATCGGGTCCACACTGACCCTCCAACAGTGTATCTTACACAAGCCCTATCCCTGTAACCCCTCATATTTACCTCGCTAATCCCCCTAACCTACACATCTTGGGATGTTGAGGGACAATTTAGCATGGCCACTCTACCTAATTTAGTCCTCTGCTTCAAGGAGGCTAAAAGATGCACAACTTAAAGTCAGTCAGGACAATTATTCAGGTATTCTGTTGATAGCTGCCCGCATCAGGATTAGGTTCCTTACATATACTGAGGTTGGGAATTTTGTGGAGAGTAACTCGCCTCCTGACTCCCCAAGGCCTATGCACCATCTACAAGCACAAATCAGGAGTGCAATGAAATCCCCCCCCCCCGACCAGAGTAGCTCCAAAGACACTCAAGAAGTTTAACACCTTCCTGGACAAAGCAGTCAGCGTGATAGGCCCCCCCATCCACCACCTTAAGCATTCACTTCCTCCAGAATCTCACTAGCTGTTCTGTCTGGAGACAATACATATCTCTTTAACCTGTGTTTAATGCTCCCTCCACCCACATTGTCTGTACCTTTAAGACCTGGCTGGCTGTAGGGATTCGCATTCTAATCAGTATTCTGTAACTTGATTTTTTGTGTCTCTGTGCACTGTTTGAGAGCACATTTCCACTCCATCAGCGCTCCGAAAACTTATGGCATTTGCTACCAAATAAACCTGTTGGACTTTAACCTGGTGTTGTGAGACTTCTTACTGTGTTCACCCCAGTCCAACGCCGGCATCTCCACATCATGGCTGCAGAATATGCCATTTAATGACATGCACTGCAACAACCTGTCCTGGTCCCTCCACACCGACACTATAGTTAAGAAAGCCCACCAATGCCTCTACTTTCTCAGAAGACGAGGGAAATTTGGTATATCTGCTACGACTCTCACCAATTTTTACAGGTGCACCATAGAAAGCATACTTTCTGGTTGTATCACAGCTTGGTATGGCTCCTGCTCTAACCAAGACTGCAAGGAACTACAAAAGGTTGTGAATGTAGCCTAATCCATCACACAAACCAGCCTCCCATCCATTGACTCTGTCTACACTTCCCACTGCCTCGGAAAAGCAGCCAGCATAATTAAGGACCCCACGCATCCCGGAAATTCTCTCTTCCACATTCTTCTGTCAGGAAAAAGATACAAAAGTCTGAGGTCACGTACCAACCAACTCAAGAACACTCCTTTTGACAGAATCATACAAACCCGCAACCTCTACCACCGAGAAGGATAAGGACAGGGAGCACATGGCAACACCATCATCTACAAGTTGCCCTCCACGTCATACATCATCCTGACTTTCGTCACAAGGTCACATTACTGACACTCCATCCCTAATAGCACTGTTCATGTACCTATACCACGTGGACTACAGTGGTTCAAAGAAAGTGGCTCACCACCACCTCCTAAAGGGCAGGAATGAAATTGCAACAAATGCGAGCCTTGCCAGTCACGCTCACAGATCATAGAAACCCTACAGTGCAGAAGGAGGCCATTCGGCCCATCGAGTCTGCACCGACCACAATCCCACCCAGGCCCCATCCCCACATATTTACCCGCTAATCCCTCTAACCTACGCATCCCAGGACTCTAAGGGGCAATTTTTAACCTGGCCAATCAACCTAACCCGCACATCTTTGGACTGTGGGAGGAAACCGGAGCACCCGGAGGAAACCCACGCAGACACGAGGAGAATGTGCAAACACCTCACAGACAGTGACCCGAGCCGGGAATCGAACCCGGGACCCTGGAGCTGTGAAGCAGCAGTGCGAACCACTGCGCTACCGTGCCGTCTCATGAATCGATATAAGGGAAACTTGGGTTGTCCGTGCAAACCTAGAAATAACTTGAGACAATTGTGTGTGTGGACCTTGAATAGTTCACACAACAGTCATCACAGGGTGGCTCCAAACGGGGTGGGACTAAATTAGGAACATCTCAGAGGGTACTCTACATTCAGCTACTCTCGCCATCAGATAATGCAAAGGGGAAGCTGTACCATTCACATCTCACTTGTCGAGAGCTTCAGGTTTCTCAGTGTCCAGATCACCAACAACCTGTCCTGGTCCCCCCATGCCGACACTATAGTTAAGAAAACCCATCAACGCCTCTACTTTCTCAGAAGACTGAGGAAATTTGGCATGTCAGCCACGACTCTCACCAACTTTTACAGACGCATCATAGAAAGCATTCTTTCTGGTTGTATCACAGCTTGGTATGGCTCCTGCTCTGCCCAAGACCGCAAGGAACTACAAAAGGTTGCGAATGTAGACCAACCCATCACGCAAACCAGTCTCCTATCCACTGACTCTGTCTACTATTCCCACTGCCTCGGCAAAGCAGCCAGCATAATTAAGGATCCCACGCACCCCAGACATTCTCTCTTCCACCTTCTTCCGTCAGGAAAAAGATACAAAAGTCTGAGGTCACGTACCAACCGACTAAAGAATAGCTTCTTCCCTGCATCATCAGAATGGACCTACCTTGCACTAAGTTGATCTTTCTCTACACCCTATTTGTAATTGCAACACTATATTCTGCACTCTCTCCTTTCCTTCTCCCCCGTGTACTCTATGAACGGTATGCTTTGTCTGTGTAGCGCGCAAGAAACGATCCTTCTCACTGTACCCCAATACATGTGACAATAATAAATCAAATGAAAATCACAACACTGGAAACTCAGGTAAAGGTGACTGCATCATGTGAGCAAGGCCCAGGCACAGGAAATCCTAAGGACAGTGTGAATCGCTGCAGTCCACGTGCTGTGGGTTGACCCACAATGCCATTAGGGAGGGAATTCTATCTACTTAGTCAGGAGGGAGACTTGTGAGGCAGCGCTGAACCTGCCCACACTTCGAACAGGACATTCACAGCTCTGACTGCACGCTGCACCCACTAATTAGATAGTTCCCCGATGCTAAATGAAAAGCAGCAGGCTGGTAAGAGTGCAACTTGATTATCTGAGAGGGTACGTAGTTTAGTTTAGGAGTTCGAGCCTTTCTTTTTTTAAGAAAGAGAAGCCCATAAGGCCCATAGGATGGCACGGTGGTCAACACTGCTGCCACACAGCGCCAGGGGCCCAGGTTCGATTCCCAGCCTCGGGTCACTGTCTATGCGGAGTCTGCACGTTCTCACCATGTCTGCATGGGTTTCCTCCGGGTGTCTCTTAGTGTCAGGGGGATTAGCAGGGTAAATACGTGGGGTTATGGGGATAGGGCCCAGGTGGGATTGCTGTTGCTGTTGACTACATGGGCTAAATGGCCTCCTTCTGCACTGTGGGGAAATTAGACTGATCAGCCTATTGTTATCTGGTTTAAGCATCTCCCTTTTATGAATTGGGACATAACTTTTACAATCTTCCAGTCCTCTGGCACTACTCCCATGATGTGGAGATGCCGGCGTTGGACTGGGGTGAACACAGTAAGAAGTCTCACAACGCCAGGTTAAAGTCCAACAGGTTTATTTGCTACCAAATGAACCTGTTGGACTTTAACCTGGTGTTGTGAGACTCCTTACTGTGTTCTACTCTCATGTCCAAGGAGGATTGATAAGATTGATAGGTTTACGCACTGAGACACACTCCACTTGCCCCATTTCATTTTCTAGTACCCTTCCTAGTTTTTAATGATATTTACGCTGTTGGCCTCTGCAGTGCACAGAGTGTGGAAGATTCTTCTCTGAACTCCCACTAAATAAACCAGTGTGAATTACTCTGGTTTTCAAGCAAATTCAACACTTCAAATTTTTTTGGGAGAATTCCGCCCGTGCTGGTTACATGCATTGGCCATGCTAAATTCTCCCTCGGTGTACCCGAACAGGCGCTGGAGTGTGGCGACTGGGGGATTTTCACAGTAACTTCATTGCAGTGTTAATGTAACCTACTTGTGACACTAATAAATAAACTGTGAACTTTAAATAAATACAATATTGCATTGTCCGCTAATCCACGTGGAGATTTCTAAATGAATTAATCTGATATAAATCGGCTGTAATGGATGCACTGAGCCTTCTACAGATTTTTTTATTCGTTCATGGGACATGGGCGTCTCTGGCTGGCCAGCATTTATTGCCCATCCCTAGTTGCCCCTTGATAAGGTGGTGGTGAGCTGCCTTCTTGAATCGCTGCAGTCCACGTGCTGTGGGTTGACCCACAATGCCGTTAGGGAGGGAATTCCAGGGTTTTGACCCAGCGACTGTGAAGGAACGGCGATTTATTTCCAAGTCAGGATGGTGAGTGGCTTGGAGGGGAACTTGCAGGTGGTGGTGTTCCCATGTATCTGCTGCCTTTGTCCTTCTAGATGGAAGTGGTTGTGGGTTTGGAAGGTGCTGTCTAAGGATCTTTGGTGAATTGCTGCAGTGCATCTTGTGGATAGTACACACTGCTGCTACTGAGCGTCGGTGGTGGAGGGAGTGGATGTTTGTAGATGTGGTGCCAATCAAGCGGGCTGCTTTGTCCTGGATGGTGTCAAGTTTCTTGAGTGTTGTTGGGGCTGCACCCATCCAGGCAAGTGGGGAGTATTCCATCACACTCCTGACTTGTACCTTGTGGATGGTGAGTTATTTGCAGCAGGATTCCTAACCTCTGACCTGCTCTTGTAGCCACTGTGCCCAAAGTCTGAAGATTAAATCTTCATCAAATCTTAGATAGTAGGTGGGTGCAATTGCCAGCTACGGTTGGTTCAGATAGGCTATGGAAGGGGGGAGGGGGGAGAGATCTGGCAATCTTCGTAGGACAGATAGCGTGCTAGTCTACTTAGAATAGAACATAAAATAGAAACCAAATTCAATTTGCAGCTAAATATTCATTCAATACATTTTTAAAAAATTCATGAATTAAGTTACTTTCTTTCTTAATTTTCTCCTATTGGCCCATTTATATTTACCGCACTCCTCTCGTTGTACATACCGACACCATCTTGCCCTCCGAGGGCATGAAGGCTGGTCGATTGCTGAGTCGCAGCTTGGTCTGCAGGGTATTGAAGTTGATTTCCAGCTGGCACTTCTCCTGCACTTTGGGTGGTTTGTGGAGACGGCGGTAGTCACGGAAGTCCTCCAGCTTCTGCTGCATGGCCTGCATGGTGTTCTCGGGGGCACGGTTTTCCAGCCAGGGAATGGTGCGCCGGATCCACTCCAGGAGCTGGAACAGAACGAGTGCCGTTAGGGGCCGGGGAAGCTCGCAAAACATTCTCCAGCTCGATAGAGCCCCTTTCTCCCAGTGAAAGTGAAGCCTGATGATCATGGGGCGGCACGGTGGCACAGTGGTTAGCACTGCTGCCTCACAGCGCCAGGGACCCAGGTTCAATTCCTGGTTTGGATCACTGTCTATGCGGAGTCTGCACATTCTCCCCGTGTCTGCGTGGGTTTCGTCCGAGTGCTCCAGTTTTCTCCCACAGTCCGAAAGACGTGCAGGTTAGGTTGATTGGCCGTGCTAAATTGCCCCTTGGTGTCAGGGGGACGAGTAGGGTAAATATGTGGGGTTGTGGGGATAGGGCCTGGGTGGGATTGTGGTCGGTGCAGACTCGATAGGCCAAATGGCCTCCTTCTGCATGGTAGGGATTTTATGAAAGGAACAGTGCAGTCAGAAGACTGAGATGGGAAGGAATTTCCTCACTCAAGAGAGTGGCGAATCTTTGGAATTCTCTGTCCCAAAGGTCAGAGTAAACTTGATTGCTGAAGCATGTTCCAAACAGAAACCAATATATTCCTGTTTTTAAAAAATTTGTTCATGGGACACGGGCGTCGCTGGTTGGGCTAGTATTTATTGCCCATCCCTAATTGCCCTTGATGGAGCAATTAAGTGTCAACCACATTGCTGTGGGTCTGGAGTCACATGTTGGTCAGATCGGGTAAGGACGGCAGGTTTCCTTCCCTAAAGGGCAGTAGTGAACCAGATGGGTTTTCCCGACAATCGACAATCGTTTCATGGTCAACATTGGACTTCTAATTCCAGATTTTTATTGAATTCAAATTTCGCCATCTGCCCTGGTGGGATTCGAACCAGGTCCCCAGAGCATCACCCTGGGTCTCTGGATCATTAGTCCAATGACAATACCACTACGCCACTGTCTCCTCCACTAAAGATATTAAGGGATATGGGGGTAGCGGGGCAGGTGATGTGCAGAGGTGGATGATCAGCTGTGGTCTGTTTAAATAGTGGAGCAGGCTCGATGGGCCAAATGGCCTCTTGCTCCTATAGGAGAGTATGTTGTGAAGGCAGTTTGCCATGTCAGTTATGGAGAATGTGACGATGTGATGGGCGATGATAGCATGTTGTCGATCACGCTTTACGTTACAAATTTAGCCATGACAAAAATGATCAGGACACTTATTCTTCTGGAATGGAAGACTGGTCTCGGTTTCCATTTCATACTGTACCCCAACCCTATTTTACGGATGTAATGTTGAGAAACAAACATGGCTGCCAGATGCTAACCAGAGTTGGTCCACCCTGAATAAACACCTGCATACTTTGACAAATTACACAACTTCTTTTTCCCCCTTTATTCTCTGTTCTGGAGGCGGAAGAGATCCCAGCGCTCAGTGAGCACTGACGTTCTTCACCCATTGGCCGGTGTGATGGGAACAGAGTGTGTTGGCCCTCACAATCTCCTGAAGCCTTTGGCATTTACTTTGAGGGGATCAGAGAGGAACTTACGGAGTTGGTTTTTCCCCCAGAGAGAGTGTTTCCGGTTGGTTTTGGCTTGCCCCAGGACGTCGGATGATTAAGGGGTAAATGGACCCTGCCGTTACACTTTAGGGGCGGCACAGTGGCATAATGGTTAGCACTGCTGCCTCACAGTGCCAGGGACATGGGTTCGATTCCCGGCTTAGGTCACTGTCTGTGTGGAGTCTGCACGTTCTCCCCGTGTGTGCGTGGGTTTCCACTGGGTGCTCCGGTTTCCTCCCACACTCCAAAGGTGTGCGGATTCGGTTGATTGGCCGTGCTAAATTGCCCCTTAGTGCCAGAGGGATTGACAGGGTAAAAACGTGGGGTTATGGGGTTAGGTGGATTGGCCAGGCTAAATTGCCCCTTAGTGTCAGTGTCATCAGGACAGACGCAAGAGTGCCAAATTTCAAAGGGAGCAACAATTTATACAGCACGTGAAAAGGGTGCTGATGGGTTGGCATTAAAGTTGGGTAAATCGAATTCTCCAATATAAAGGTGTCAACCAGTCCAAATGCCAGAAAATTGATGGATTTGCAAAGTAAGAACAAATTTCACTATCGCAGCGAGCACATGCCCGTACTTTTAGGGCTGATGATTTACATTCTTTTTCCCCAGCATTTGAGTATAAATATTTATAGTATAAATATGGGGATAGTACCTGGGTGAGATTGTGGTCGGTGCAGGCTCGATGGGCCGAATTGCCTCCTTCTGCACTGTACGATTCTATGATTCTATTCTATGGGGATCGGGCCTGGGTGGGATTGTAGATGGTTCAGGCTCAATTGGCCAAATGGCCTCATTTTGCACTGTTGGGGTTCTATGATGTAGGTGGGCTGCTTTGTCGCAGCATCGTAAATGATTCAAGAGGCAATGGGGGACGATCTTTGACTTCTGACACATTTCTAACTTGATATGTACGCACCGTGGCCTCTTTGGTGGTTACTTAAGTTGAGTCAGTGCTACTTGCAGTACTTGGGTTTCTTCTGTACAACTCAAGAGGTCAGCACTGCAGCGAGCCCGAGAGAAAGCACAGGCAGTAGCAGTGCTTGGCTGTGCCCAGTACCACCCAAAGCCTGTTTTTGCAGCCTCCTCTGGGAAGAGGAGTCTCTGGCAATGACTCCTGCCGCAGCGAGATCTGCTACCTCCCACGATAAGGAGGCAGCTTGCAGGAAGGAGGGAGCACAACATATCGCTGGCAAGCTGATCTGCTCAGCATCCCACTCTGTTCCTTTTCCTCTCAAAGCACCAGCTTGAAATGATCCCCAGTGGTACGAAGGCAGCATGGTGCAAAAAATATATTAAAAAGCAACTAGCACCGAGGCTCACAAAAGCTGGAGGAGGAGTGGAAAGGAAAATGAAAGGTCTGTTAAAATCTGTGGGGCCTTTGAAAGGACTACCTGTAGATATATCCAAATTAAAAGCTAAATGCTGAAAATCTGAAATAAAAACGGAAAATCAGCATCCTCTTAAATTGTGCCCTTTGAAATTTGGCGTTCCTGTATCTGTCCTGATGAGTGCAAGCCGAAAAACTTTGACAGCTCGTCTCTTTTTTTCAGCAATACTTCACCTTCAGAAATAAAAACAGAAAATGCTGGATAAACTCAGTCGGTCTGGCAGCATCAATGGAGAGAGAAACAGAGTTAACATTTTGGCCCAGATTCTACCGGCGCGCTCGCCCTGGAATCGGGGCAGGCGAGGTTCGCAAAAGAACATTCTCCGTTGTCCTCGGGCACGATCTTGCTAGCCTTGGGCGGGCATGCCGGTAAAATTCCGGACTTTGAGTCCAATACGACCCTTCTGTAGAACGTTAAATCTATCTCTCGTCCAATATGATTCTTCTGTGACACATTAACACTAATTTCTCTCTCTCCACAGGTGCTGCCTGAACCGCTGAGTTTATCCAGTGTTTTCCAGTTTTATTTCTGAATGTGGTGTATCGCTGAAAAAAAAAAGATGAGCTGTCAAAGTTTTTCATTTTGCACTCATCAGGACAGACGCAAGAGTGCCAAATTTCAAAGGGAGCAACAATTTATACAGCACGTGAAAAGGGTGCTGATGGGTTGGCATTAAAGTTGGGTAAATCGAATTCTCCAATATAAAGGTGTCAACCAGTCTAAATGCCCAAAAATTGGTGGATTTGCAAAGTAAGAACAAATTTCACAATCGCAGCGAGCACATGCCCGTACTTTTAGGGCTGATGATTTACATTCTTTTTCCCCAGCATTTGAGTGCACGCGTGAAGGGATTGAGAAGGGGGAAATGGAGGGAGATTCCCCCATAAGAATCCGAGGAGGCTCAATTGCGGAATAATATTTGGGACGCTTCTCCAGCCCTTTTATGAAGCACAGAATTCAGTATCAAGGAGACCCACGTCTCTATAATTCTTGGGTTGCGCGACAGTGGGGGACATTGTACACGTACATCAGTGGCCAGTTTCTCGTAATCCTCCATAAGCTGCTCATTCTCCTGGTTAACGGCCAGAACTTTGCAGATTCGATTGGCTGCGGTTTCCGCCTGGAGAGAGGAGAAAACAAAAGGACACAAATCTTGGTTGAGACACGGACATTAAGAGGAATCCCACCACAAAGGTTCTCCGTGCTTCTCAGTTACAGAACGGGAACTCTGGTCACACCTGCCTTGGTATTCATACATCATCACCATTACAGGGGCGAGTCCTTACAGTCAAACCAGGGAGGCCTCGACAGCACCAGAGATCTATTCAGCTGTGCAAGCGCAGAATGGGGAAGATACGCCTGTTATTCTTCACAATATCGCTGTACCATTCTCTACCACAAACTCGTTTTCAGTGAGGGGCATGGTCTAGGCTTCAGATGTTTCCATTGCCACAGCAATGGCTGGAGAATTTGCGATTAGATGACAGTACTGACCCCAAGAGTATTCCTTCCATTGAGACTATCAATGGTGGCACAGTGGTTCACACTGCTACCTCACTGCTACCTGAAGAAGGGGCTTGCAGCTCCGAAAGCTTGTGTGGCTTTTGCTACCAAATAAACCTGTTGGACTTTAACCTGGTGTTGTTAAACTTCTTACTGTGTTTACCCCAGTCCAACGCCGGCATCTCCACATCATGACCTCACAACACCAGGGACCTGGGTTCGATTCCCGGCTTGGGTCACTGTCTGTGTGGAGTTTGCACGTTCTTCCCGCATCTGCGTGGGTTTCCTCCGGGTGCTCCGGTTTCCTCCCACAGTCGAGAGATATATGCGGGTTCGGTGGATTGGCCGTGCTAAATTGACCCTTAGTGTCAGGGGGATTAGCTAAGGTAAATGCATGGGGTTATGGGGATAGGGCCTGGGTGGGATTGTGGTCGGTGCAGACTCGATGGGCCGAATTGGCCTCCTTCTGCACCGTAGGATTCTATTATTGGAGCAGAGTAACTCGCTCCTGTGAAGAACTGAATTTGGTGTCAAACTGAAAGCAGATCCTTGCATGGGTTTGTGGCAATGCTGACGTGACCTGGAGCAAGTCACAAAGACTTCCATCCACTGTGAGAGAGTTTGATAAGGCACCATATCCAACAGCTGAGAGAATGCAGCTTCACTCTGCTCCCTTCCACCTTCTGGTTAATGCCACTATTTTAATCGCTATCTGAGGGATATTTCAACAGCTTCCCAGAATTTTCTTATCAGTTATTTCACTGGGAAGTTTTCTTATGTTCAGCTACAGGAGCGCAACTAAACTAACTCCACTGGCCAGAATTCTCTGACCTCGCCCATGGCTGGGATTATCCAGTCCCGCTGCGGTGAAATGGAGTTTTGGCTGAGTGCCAGATTCTCCGTTCTCGCTGGCAGCGGAGCGTGGAGAATTCCAAACAATGTCTTCGTTTTCAGTTTTGCACAAACTGGACTTGTAGCTGCACATCGAGAGGTGGTTTACTGGCCTTCAACTAATTCTTCTTCTACCCGAAAACCATACTTCATTCGGCAATTTAAAAACAACCCCTTAAAAACCAGCTCTCGTTATCAATTAGAAATCTCTCCGCATATTTAGGGATGTGGGAGATTTTCCAGCCTCCCAGCCGTGTGTTTCCCGCCAGCGGGCGATGGCACGTTGTTTGCTAGTGGTGGGATTCTCCAGTCCCGCCGCTGTTAAGGGGCGGCACGGTGGCACAGTGGTTGGCACTGCTGCTTCACAGCTCCAGGGACTTGGGTTCGATTCCCGGCTCGGGTCACTGTCTGTGTGGAGTTTGCACATTCTCCTCGTGTCTGCGTGGGTTTCCTCCGGGTGCTCCGGTTTCCTCCCACAGTACTAAGATGTGCGGGTTAGGTTGATTGGCCATGCTAAAATTGCCCCTTAGTGTCCTGAGATGCATAGGTTAGAGGGATTAGTGGGTAAAATGTGTAGGGATATGGGGGTAGGGCTTGTGTGGGATTGTGGTCGGTGCAGACTCGATGGGCCGAATGGCCTCTTTCTGTACTGTAGGGTTTCTATGTTAATGGGAATTCCCATTGACGTCACCCCATGCCGGCGGGAAACCCACAGGCAGGGGTACATTGTCGGCGGGACCGGAGAATCCCACCAGCGTGAATGGCCGGGGAATTCTGGCCATGATATATTTTGAGACAACTCCTTATTCGGCCTAGTCTACCTGCATAGAACCACTCCCAATGCAAGTGAATCCCTTCTTGAATGAGGTGGCCATAACTACACTCTCACCACTGACCTCGACAGTTCATACGTTCCACTTGCAATAAACAAAGGAGACAGTCATCGACTTCAGGAAGTGTAGTGGAGGGCACGCCCCTGTCTGCATCAACGGGGATGAAGTGGAAATGGCCGAACGCCTCGGGTTTCTGGGAGTGTAGATCACTCACCACCTGTCCTGGTCCCTTCATGCCAGCGCTATAGTTAAGAAACAGTATGAAGTCTCATAACACCAGGTTAAAGTCCAACCGGTTAATTGGAATCACGAGCTTTCGGAGCACTGCTCCTTCCTGAGATGACTCACCTGATGAAGGAGCAGTGCTCCGAAAGCTCGTGATTCCAAATAAACCTGTTGGACTTTAACCTGGTGTTGTGAGACTTCTTACTGTGCCCACCCCAGTCCAATGCCGGCATCTCCACATCATAGTTAAGAAAGCCCACCAATGCCTCTACCTTCTCAGGAGGCTAAGGAAGTTTGATATGTCTGTTATGACTCTCACCAATTTTATTTACAGATGCACCATAGAAAGCATTCTTTCTGGTTGTATCACAGCTTGGTATGGCTCCTGCTCTGACCAAGACCACAAGAAACTAAAAATGGTTGTGAACGTAGCCCAGTCCATCACGCAAACCGGCCTCCCATCCATTGACTCTGTCTACACTTCCCGCTGCCTCGGAAAAGCAGCCAGCATAATCAAGGACCTCACATACCCCGGACATTCTCTCTTCCACCTTCTTCCGTCAGGAAAAAGATACAAAAGTCTGAGATCACATACCAACCGACTCAAGAACAGCTTCTTCCCTGCTGCCATCAGACTTTTGAATAGACCTACCTCATTAAGTTGATCTTTCTCTACACCCTAACTATGACTGTAACACGACATTCTGCACCCTCTCTTTTCCTTCTCCTCTATGTACTCTATGAATGGTATATTTTGTCTGTATAGCGCACACGAAACCATAGAATCCTTACAGTGCAGAAGGAGGCCATTTAGCCCATCGAGTCTGCACCGACCACCATCCCACCCAGACCCTATCCCCGTAACCCTATACATTTACCCTTGCTAGTCCCCCTGACACTCAGGGGCAATTTAGCACGGCCAATCCATCTAACATGCACATCTTTGGATCATGGGAGGAAACCAGAGCACCCGGAGGAAACCCACGCAGACACGGGGAGAACGTGTAAACTCGACACAGACAGTGACCCAAGCCGGGAATCGAACCTGGGTCCCTGGTGCTGTGAGGCAGCAATGCTAACCACTGTGCCACCCTCAATACTTCTCACTGTATCCCAATACATGTGATAATAATAAATCAAATGGAAGAAAGGCCTATCTTCCATCTGTCTTCCTAATTACTTGCGGCAAGTGCGTGCTACCTTTATGTTCCATGAGCAAGGAAATGCTGCTCTCTCCATGCCTCCGCGACATGCTTTCTCTTTCTCCATTTAAATGATAAATTCTGAAAATATCCCTCAAAGGTGTGAAGTCTATTCTGACTGTCACTCATTTGAAACTTTCATCCAATTAAATCCAGCTTTTTTCTGAGATTTGGACATCACAGTGGTTAGCGCTGCTGCCTCACAGCGCCAGGGACTTGGGTTCGATTCCCGGCTTGGGTCACTGTCTGTGTGGAGTTTGCACAATCCCCCCCGTGTCTGCGTGGGTTTCCTCCGGGTGCTCCGGTTTCCTCCCACAGTCCAAAAGATGTGCGGGTTAGGTGGATTGGCCATGCTAAAATTGCCCCTTGGTGTCAGGGGGACCAGCTAGGATAAAATGCATGGGGTTACGGGGATAGGGCCTGGGTGGGATTGCGGTCGATGCAGACTCGATGGGCCGAATGGCCTCTTTCTGCACTGTAGGGTTCGATGATTCTAGGAATTGTCAAACGTTGCAGAGTGGAAGGTAGCAGGGCTTGGGGGATGGCCATCGATGAAGGATAAAGTGCCCACCTCGTCCCTCCCACCACACCCCTGACTGTCACTGGCAGAGCTGGACTCTTCATTTGAAATGGACATCGCGCAGTTTTTATTGCCACACATTCAGAGGGATCACAATCTGAGAGAAGCAGAAATATCCATTTTATCTTCAGCATCAGGAAGTTGCCAAGATACCTTGTGATAACCAGATTCTGGAACCAATTCCAGAACCTCTTTGAGCTCTGGCACTAGCCTGAACTGCAAAGCCGCAATTCTGTGACACGATTTAACCCCCCGATTCTTGCCTCGCAATTTCTTTCCGCAGCCTCCAGTCACACTCTAACTTTTCACCATCTATTTAGTTGCTGAGCAACCAAGAAGCAAGAGCCAGGAAGATGCTAATCTTAGCTGCAGAGTGCATTTGAGGCAATATTTTCAGCTGCATTAGTCCACTGCTCAGCCAGCTGCCGCAATCACTATTCCACCCCTGGTACAGCGCCAATGTAGACATGGCAATGAAGTGGCACCATTGCCCACGTAGCTCTGTATCGGAGTCAACCTTCACTGGGGATTTCTCAGACTCAGTCTCTGGGCCGAGTCAGTGGGACATCTTCCCAGTTTCTAATAACAGCGCCAAGCGTGCCACAAAAGCCAGCCGGGTCACCAGGGCCATTTCTGTGACACCTACCACAGGGCAGCTCGGTGGCACAGTGGTTAGCACCGCTGCCCCATAGCGCCAGGAATGTGGGAGGAAACCCACGCAAAGATGTGCGGGTTAGGTTGATTGGCCATGCTAAATTGCCCTTTAGTGTCAGGGGATTAGCAGTGTAAATATGTGGGGTTACAGGGATAGGGCCTGGGTGGGATTGTGGTCGGTACAGACTCGATGGGCCAAATGGCCTCCTTCTGCACTGTAGAGATTCTATCTGGAAGCAGGCGAGTGGCGCCACGTTGCTTCAGAACACACTGCCCTCAAATGGAGTTCCCAATCTTGCCTGAGTGATAGTGGCGCAGTGCTCTGTACGAAACAGACTCTTCCCCCACAGGAAGGGCTTCTGTTTAGAGAGGAAGGCATCCTTTCTCACTTATCAGTGAATCTTCCAGAGTGAGTAGGGTTACCAACCCTCCAGGATCGGCCTGGAGTCTCCCGGAATTGAAGATCAATTTCCAGGATTCTGCTGTGTGCAATCCTGGAAAAATAAATCATCTTAGAATCTCCACAGTGCAGAAGGAGGCCATTCAGCCCATCGCGCCTGCACTGACAACAATCCTACCCAGGCCCTATCCCTATAACCCCATGTATTTATCCCAGCTAGACCCCCTGGCACGAAGGGTCAATTTACCATGGCCAGCCCACTTAACCTGCACATCTTTGGAGTGTGGGAGGAAACCGGAGCACCCGGTCGGGAAACCCACGCAGACACGGGGAGAACATGCAGACTCTCCACACAGGCAGTGACTTGGGGCCGGAATTGAACCCGGGTCCCTGGCACTGTGAGGCAGCAGTGCTAATCACTGTGTGCCACCACAATGAGACCATTCAGCCCATCGAGCCTGCACCAACTACAATCCCACGTAGGCCCTATCCCCATAACCGCATGTATTTACCCCACCAATCCCCTGGCACTAAGGGCCAATTTAGCATGGCCAATCAACTGAACCCGCACCTATTTGTAATGTGGGTGGAAACTGGACCAATCGAAGGAAACCCACCCAGAGATGGGGAGAACGTGCAAACTCCGCACAGTCACCCAAGGCTGGAATTGAACCTGGATTCCTGGCGCTGTGAGGCAGCAGTGCTAACCACTGTGCCACCTTGCTGACTCAAAGAAGGGAAGAAAAGCAGCTTTAGAAATGGAACTCTAATTCTATGGAAGAGAAAAAAAGAGTACAAATGTGTGAAATGCAACAGTTTTTTAAAAATTGCATTTTCAGAAGATATGCAGGATAAATGTAGCAGGGATTTCAGGGCTGGGAGATGAATAAGAAACATTTACTCTGATTAACCATGTCCAATTGAAGATGATTCGGATGCTGCCAACCAAGTGAAACTCCTGTACTTGTTACAAAGTTCAACTAGAGGGCACCAGCACCTAATAGTGAAACCGGGTGTAAATGTTGTGAGACTTCTTGCAGTGTAGACCAGACCAGTAAGCGGTGGCACAGTGGTTAGCACTGCTGCCTCACAGCGCCAGGGTCCCGGGTTCAATTCCTGGCTTGGGTCACTGTCTGTGCGGAGTCTGCACATTCTCCCCGTGTCTGCGTGGGTTTCCTCCGGGTGCTCCGGTTTCCTCCCACAGTCCGAAAGATGTGCTGGTTAGGGTGCATTGAATATGCTAAATTCTCCCTCAGTGTACCCGAACAGGCGCCGGAATGTGGCGACTAGGGTATTTTCACAGTAACTTCATTGCAATGTTAATGTAAGCCCACTTGTGTCCAATAAATAAACTACTTTGATCCTAGTCTTGAAGATAGTGGACTTGAATGCTAGAATGACAACTTTGGATTAGATGTAAGGTGACCAATGGGAACAAGCTGTAAGAGTCAGCTGACGCAGTAAACCATGGAACCAATTACAGAATGATGTGATGATCAGCTGACTCACTATAAATAAGAACCCCTTGGGAATTGTGGGGAGCTTGGAATGGCCCAGGGCGAGTCCCCAAGTTTGGAGTAATGAAGTTCTTTTATTAAACCCTTTCTTTAATTTAGAAGTTGGAGTAGGGTTTGTTATATTTTTATTGTCTGCACCGAGTCGGGGTGATTTGGGAGCCCTTTCGGAATGGTGGGTGGGTTCCGATTCTGGGATTCCCGGCCCCCTTCCCAGGGTTTCTAGTTTTCGGCCTCTTAAGGGTGCGGGCCAGCTCGGGTAGTGAGCTCGCACTCTGCACTCCTGACCTAGCAGCCTCTGTGGGGATAGGCATGTCCTAATCCCCTGTCATTTTTATGCAGTCGAGCCAGCTTTTCAATGAGTCTTGATTCACGCCACCTCATGATCCACAGTCTCCATGACGGCACATTCAAAATGTCCTCCTCATGACCCACACCCCCATGCTATGTAATGCTCTCATTTGGCCCCTCATGCCCCCATGCCAATCTATGGCACTCTCATGCCCATTCATCCACTGCACTCTGTAAAACGCCAACTAACCACATAATGGCAGTAGGATCATAGAATCTCTACAGTGCAAAAGGAGGCCAGTCAGCCCATCGAGTCTGCACCAATAACAATCCCACCCAGACACTATCCGCGCAATCCCACAAATGTACCCCGCTAATCCCTCTAACCTACGCATCCCGGGTCACTAAGGGACAATCTAACATGGTCAAACAACCTAACCCGCACATCTTTGGACTGTGGGAGGAAACCGGAGCACCTGGAGGAAACCCACGCAGACATGGGGAGAATGTGCAAACTCCACACAGACAATGACCCAAGCCGGGAATTGAACCCAGGTCCCTGGAGCTAAGAGGCAGCAGTGCTAACCACTGTGCCACCATGCCTACCCAAAGGATGTGTAAAGAAAGGGTTTTTTCAAGTCATTCATTGATAACTTTCTACCTCCTTAAAAAAACTATTTTTATAATAGGCCAATAAAAGTGGCAACCGCCCAGACCATTTATCGTTTCAATAGCAGAAACTGCAAGTACTTAAAACCTAACTGATGAGTGTAAATAACGAGGGTTAAATTAACAACATAGATCAGAGAAGCAAAGCTGCCAATCAAGCAATATTTTCTCTGCAGCTCTGCGGGTTTCAACAGACTATGGATTTATGGGCTCTCAGCCAAGTCCCATTATTTATTCTTGGCTGAGAGCCCAGACATCCAATAGAGTACTGAAACACCTGAGCCCCAGGGAAAACATTGCTTGATGTAACTGAAGCTCTCTGAACTTAATTGGCTAAAGTAGCGTGGATGGGACCAGATAGATTGAGGTGGCATGGAAAGTGGGGGGGGGGGGGGGGGGGGGGGGGGGTGGCGGGGTGGTGTTGCGGGCTGAAGTGCCTGTCTGCTTTATTATGACTGGAAGCCAAGGTGGGCCCTTGTAAACTGTCTGCATCTGCAGCCGGCAGTCCCTGTGGCTCCCTCTGAACTTTCTCCCTGATCAGTCAGCTAACTGCAGCTCCCAGTCTCACCCCCACACTCCCTCTCTACCATCAAAACGCCACTCTTCCTAGCATTTTCTCCCGAGGCGGATGGGGTGAGCCAGGGATTTTCCCCAACTCCTCTCAGCCACCTCAAGGCTGAAACTCCAGCCCCGTGAATCCACACACTTTTATTTGGAGAACAAAGCTTTAGCAGGAAGACACGTTACATTCTTTTCTTGAAAGTGAAGTGACACTCGATCCATCTGGAGTGTCACAGCAACAGACTCAAGTAACGGTGCTTTTAAATAACGTGAGCTGTTCTCGACAATTCCCAATGTGGTCTGCCAAGTTCGGGGAAATACATCAAAGTAGTAGGTTTTTGAACCTGGGACATTAAAATTAAAGCAATTTTGTTACGGCCGTTCACGCCGGCGGGATTTTCCCATCCCGCTGCAGTGAACGGGGATCTGACAGGGCGCCAAACTCTCCGACCTCGCTGCAGCAGGAGCGTGGCGTGATCGAACCCTAAAATAGTCACTGATTAGGAAAATGGGTCTTGACTCAATAATTTCAACAGTCTCATCTTCACTTAACACTAAACTATTAACACAGTATTGTGATATTGTGTGCATGCCATTGTAATGTGGCAGAGCAAGGGTTAATGTGGGACTGGAGACTGACTGCCCATGGTATGATGTGTAGAGTTACATGGTAATAGGCTCAGAAAGAACACTCTGAAAGCAGCCCATCTGCATGGAAGCAACACTTCCCGCTGCCTCGGCAAAGCAGCCAGCATAATTAAGGACCCTCACGTACCCCGGACATTCTCTCTTCCACCTTCTTCCGTCAGGAAAATGATACAAAAGTCTGAGGTCATGTACCAACCGACTCAAGAACAGCTTCTTCCCTGCTGCCATCAGACTTTTGAATGGATCTATCTTGCACTAAGTTGATCTTTCTCTATGACTGTAACACTACATTCTGCACTCTCTCCTTTCCTTCTCTATGAACGGTATGCTTTGTCTGTATAGCGCGCAAGTAGTAATACTTTTCACTGTATGCTAATATATGTGACAATAAAAAAATCAAATCAAATCAAATTGAACCATGCAGGACTAGTAACCTGGGATCTGTAAATAGTTAAAGACTAACAATAAATGGTTCACGTTTAAGTATTCAAGTCTCAAGATCTCATCACTGAGACAGCTAAAGAACCTATATTAGAGTCATAGAGGTTTACAGCATGGAATCAGGCCCTTCGGCCCAACTTGTCCATGCCGTCCCTTTTTTATTAACCACTAAGTTTGTCCCAATTGCCCGCGTTTGGCCCATATCCCTCTATACTCATCTTACCCATGTAACTGTCTAAATGCTTTTTAAAAGACAAACTTGTACCCGCCTTGACTACTACCTCTGGCAGCTTGTTCCAGACATTCACCATCCTGTGTGTGAAAAAATTGCCCCTCTGGACCCTTTTGTATCTCTCCCCTCTCACCTTAAACCTATGCCCTCTAGTTTTAGACTCCCCTACACCTTTAGGAAAAGTTGTTGGACTATCTGCCTTATCTACGTCCCTCATTATTTTATAGACCTCTATAAGATCACCCCCAAGTCTCCTACGCTCCAGGGAAAAAAGTCCCAGTCTATCCAGCCTCTCCCTATAACTCCAACTCTTACAACACTCAACACAACACACGAATATTACAACACAGATTGTTTCTGACCAATGGATTTGAATTTGAAGGCTTATCCATCTCATAAACTATTACCTGCTTCAAAACCAAAGAACAAAAAGAATATAAAGTGTGGAGATGTGTTGCACTGTGACTCATAGCACACTGAGCATGGACAGTTCCTGCTGAGTGTTTACCTATTGCTTTTCAAACAGGTTAGGAAATCTCAGGTGACAACCTGTCAG
Source organism: Mustelus asterias (assembly GCF_964213995.1). Classification (NCBI taxonomy): domain Eukaryota; kingdom Metazoa; phylum Chordata; class Chondrichthyes; order Carcharhiniformes; family Triakidae; genus Mustelus; species Mustelus asterias. The sequence goes on along the minus strand of NC_135818.1, from coordinate 10,804,386 downwards.
TAAAAATTAAATGTTGCAGAGAAACCCGCTAATGTGTGTTTGTGTAGAAAGCCACCCAGCAAACACATTTCCAGTTTAGCAGCCATTTGTAGTACCGGGGCAGATGAAAAGCAGTGCGTTGTTTGCCTGTAGCAGTTTAGATCCAATATTTACTGTCTGAGCAATTTTCTCTCAAAGCTGAACAAATACATCGGGTAGCTACGCGAGGTTACCATGTGTGGTTGGTGTTTGGACTCGTCAACATTGATCCTTTCTTGCCGGGAGGCACCATTCTCACAATACAGTGTTCAGTACTTACACAGTGGCTAACGCATCCCGAACCACTCAGGGCCCTCAGTCAGGAGGGGAAATGGATACCTGTGCGTTTTGGAAACACTACCAGGTAGGATTGAGAAATTCACTTCCCCTTTCGAAAGGGCAAAACCTCTCAAACCACATCAGGTACCAAGAAAAAGAGGGCGGCACAGTGGGTTGGCACTGCTGCCTCTCTGCTCCAGGGACCCGGCTTCGATTCCGGCCTTGGGTGACCTGTGCGGAGTCTGCACATTCTCCCCAGGTCTGCGTGGGTTTCCTCCGGGTGCTCCAGTTTCCTCCCACAGTCCAAAAGACGTGCTGGTTAGGCAGCACGGTGGCACAGTGGTTAGCACTGCCGCCTCACAGCTCCAGGGACCCGGGTCCGATTCCGGCCTTGGGTCACTGTCTGTGTGGAGTTTGCACGTTCTCCCCATGTCTGAGTGGGTTTCCTTCCACAGTCACAAAGATGTGCGGGTTAGGTGGATTGCCCATGCTAAATTGCCCCCCAAGTTTTCCACGATGTGTAGGTTAGGGGGATTAGCCATGCTAAATTACCCCTCCAATGTCCCATGATGTGTAGGTTAGGGGGATTAGCGGGGTAAATACGTGGGGCTACGTGGATAGGGCCTGGATGGGATGCTCAGTCAGAGAGTCGGTGCAGACTCAATGGGCTGAATGGCCTCCTTCGGCACTGTAGGGATTCAATGAAATACTCGGGGAGTGTAAAGATTTATGTAAGTAAATGTGACCATCTTATTACATAGCAAATGAAGATGGAGAGTTAATCAGACTTGGCTGAGGGAGGGTTTGATTGAAAGCTCGTGCAGATGTTAAATAAAATGACATCCGAAACTCAAGAGAAAATGTAACCTCTGGACAGACTGCTGAGTCCGTTACACGTCAGGGTCATCTACACACACACACACACACACACACACACACACACACACACACACACACACACACACACACACACAAAGTGATACCTGTAGTGTATTAAAAGTAGAAGAGATGCAAGATCAGTGGGAAAATGCATGCAGTATCTAAAGGGTGAGTTGCTACGTACAAACCAGCGCCCGTTCAGCGTCAAATGGAAAGCACAAGTGCAACAGAGAAACCTCCAGACAAACCAAGGCCTGTACCTGCACGGCATTAAGGACAGAACGAGAGAAGAAGGAAGTTGCTCAAGAGACATTTTCCTCAGGCTTCCAACACTAATGTCTAGATGGAAAATCAGCAATGAGAAGAGGGTTCAGAGGAGCAGCAGGAAATAAAACGTTCACATTTGCACAAATCCAGCAAAACTACAGACAGTTAGCTTAACAGTCGCTGCGCTGACCCGACAGTACAGAGGAGATGTCAGGGGTAAGTTTTTCACTCAGAGGGTGGTGGGTGAGTGGAATCGGCTGCCGTCAGTGGTGGTGGAGGCAAACTCGATAGGGTCTTTTAAGAGACTTCTGGATGAGTACATGGGACTCAATAGGATTGAGGGTTATAGGTAGGCCTATATATAAGCCTAGGTAGGTAGGGACATGACCGGCGCAACTTGTGGGCCGAAGGGCCTGTTTGTGCTGTATTTTTTCTATGTTCTAGTACAGGCAGCTGCGGCACAACAGGGGAAATCTCATCTGTAACAGACCTCGGGAACATCACATTCACTGAAGCGGCCCACGAGAGAATAACGCTTCATAAACGACCTCGCGCTTGGGCCACACATGCTGTCCTGACATGCGGTAACGGGCGAGAGCGAAAGAATCTTCCCCCAACAAAAGCAAACAGACGTGTCTCTTACTTACCAGTTATTTCCAAAATAAGAAAGCTCCCAGCAAACACACGTCTGAAAGGCGAGCTAGTTTATCTGCTTTGGCCATGATAAATTCTCCCTCAGTGTACCCGAACAGGCACCGGAGTACAAAGAACAAAGAAAATTACAGCACAGGAACAGGCCCTTCAGCCCTGCACCAACCATGCTGCCCATGCGAACTAAAACCCCCTACTCTTCCGGAGACCGTATCTCTCTATTCCCATCCTATTCATGTATTTGTCAAGACGCCCCTTAAAAGCCACGATCATACCTGCTTCCACTACCTCCCCTGGCAGCGAGTTCCAGGCACCCACCACTCTGTGTAAAAAAACTTGCCTCGTACATCTCCTTTAAACTTTGCCCCTCGCACCTTAAACCGATGCCCGCTAGTAATTGACTCTTCCACCCTGGGAAAAACCTTCTGAATATCCACTCTGTCCATGCCCCTCATAATCTTGTAGACTTCTATCAGGTCGCCCCTCAAACTCCGTCGTTCCAGTGAGAACAAACCAAGTTTCTCCAACCTCTCCTCAACTAGGGGGATTTTCACAGTAACTTCATTGCAGTGTTAATGTAAGCCTACTTGTAACACTGATAAATAAACTTTAAAACACACACATATGAGTTGTGCCACCCATCCAGGTGATGGATAAATGAAAGATAAAGGTCGAGTCTGCTTCGCAGAGGTCTCCTACTGGATTGGTTACACACCAGATCAACTGCCCACCTTCCTCACCAGGGAATTGGCACAGAATGACTTAAAAGAATGGAAAAGAACTAAATTATGAGGGACAGGATGCGGACAACTCGGAGCTGAGGAATTTAATACAAATCAATTCAATTCAAGTATAGCTGTATTCATGAAACTATAGTAGCCGGAAATGGTTTCAATGCCATTTTTCCATCATTTCCCTCATCATAGCAGAAAAATCCACAGCGAAGACTTGATAAAAATGAATGGAAACCATATATTGGTTTTAATAAGCGGGCATGTGGGGTCTTGAGCTGGATACCATTTGCTGGAATTATTTTTAGGGACCTAAGAGTGCTGGTCCACAGTTCCCTAAAAGTGGCAACACAGGTGGCCAAGGTGATTAAGAAGGCGTAAGGCATGCTTGCCTTCATCGGCCGGGGCATTGAGTACAGGAGTTGGGAAGTCATGTTGCAGCTATATAAAACCTTGGTTAGGTCGCATTTGGTCGCCACACTACCAGAAGGACGTGGAAGCTTTGGAGAGAATGCAAAGAAGGTTCGCCAGGATGTTGCCTGGTCTAAAGGGCATTGGCTATGAGAAGAGGTTGGATAAACTAGGATTTTTTTCACTGGAAAGACAGGCTGAGGGGAGACCTGATAGAGGTCGACAAAATGATGAGAGGCACAGACAGGGTGGATCGTCAGAAGCTTTTTCCCAGGGTGGAAGTGTCAATTACAAGGGGGCACAGGTTCAAGGCGAGAGGGGGAAAGTTTAAGGGAGATGTGCGGGGGAAGTTTTTTACGTAGAGAATGGGGGGTGCCTGGAACGCGCTGCCAGAGGAGGTGGTGGAAGCACATGAGCAACATTTAAGAGGCATCTGGATGGGTCCATGAATAGGGAGGGAATAGAGGGATACGGACAGAAGAGCAGAAAGTTTTGTTTCAGTTTAGTTAGGGCATCTTGATCGGCACAGGCTTGGTGGGCCGAAGGGCCTGTTCCTGTGCTGTACTTTTCTTTGTTCTATGTCTCCTATATTTGATCATAATTATGACGCTCTATAACACCTATTAGTTTTTTAAAAATCAAGAGCAGAAACTAGTCACACCATTAAATGTACAAACGGCTTGTGTCCTGGGAAAATATTAAACATGGATCGACAAGTCACAATCTGCAGTACTTTAAAATAAAACCTGTATTCAGTTAAAAACCAATCAAACATATTGTACACAACAATTAACTGAACATTACATTGAAGATTAGCAAAGCCAGAGAGGGAAGCAAAAAGATATTCACACAGCAAAGCGAAGTAGATTTAGTCTACGATGGTTAAGGACACCGGTCTCAAGAACAGAGCAAGAGATAATGATACTATGGTTGGAAACTGATTTGCCGCTGGCTTACTGTGGACCCACTAATGTTAGATTCGGGGTCGATATGTTGGAGGAAGCTGGGATTGGGAAGACCGGCACAGGACAGAACAATGAGAAATGGGGAGAAAGTTGCAAGTCCAGAGTCTACAATTTACAACTGCCCCTTGGTTAACTTCAGCATGTAATCAGAGCTCTCCCAGTTTTGTTTCCCCCCCATTGAGACCAATCCCTGTGGCACATCTAAGTCTTATCAATCGGGCTCTGAGACAAGCTTGCTCTGCTTTGGGGGCGTGTCCGCAAGATCGAACACTGCTAAAGAGCAGACGCCAAAGGAGAAACCGGCAGGTTAAAATTTACCTCATGGAATGAAACCATTCACGTTGGGTCAGCTGTGGGGGCTGACAAATGATCAACAATCGAAGTGCGGCGCGGCGGCACAGTGGTTAGCACCGCTGCCTCACAGCGCCAGGGACCCGGGTTCGATTCCCGGCTTGGGTCACTGTCTGTGCGGAGTTTGCACGTTCGCCCCGTGTCTGCGTGGGTTTCCTCCGGGTGCTCCGGTTTCCTCCCACAGTCCGAAAGACGTGCTGGTTAGGGTGCATTGGCCGTGTTAAATTCTCCCTCAGTGTACCCGAACAGGTGCCGGAGTGTGGCGACTAGGGGATTTTCACAGTAACTTCATTGCAATGCAAGCCTACTTGTGACACTAATAAAAATAAATAAATGGACAGCAGGGACGGGGTCATCTGTAAGCCAGATTGTCTTCTGCAAGTACCCCTGTGGCAGAACAGTGAGAGAGAGACTGGAGACTGAAAAGGAGATGGCTAACCCAAATACAGACCGAATCCTTTTTTTAAATTCAATTACAGGGTGTGGGTGTCGCTGGCTGGGTCCAGCATTTATTGCCCATCCCTAACTGCCTTCCATTTCAGAGGGCATTTAAGAGTCAACCACAATGAATCATAGGACCCTTACAGTGCAGGAGTGGGCCATTTGGACCATCAAGTCTACACTGACCACAATCCCACCCAGGCTATATTCCCATATAGTTACCCTGCCAATCCCCTGACACTAAGGGTCGATTTAGCATGGCCAATTCACCTAACCCACACATCTTTGGACTGTGGGAGGAAACTGGAGCACCCGGAGGAAAACCACACAGACACGGGGAGAACATGCAGACTCCACACAGACAGTGACCCGAGGCCGGGAATTGAACCCGGGTCCCTGACGCTGTGAGGCAGCAGTGCTAACCACTGTGCCACCGTGCTGCCCCTGTGGATCTGCAGTCACATGTAGGCCAGACCAGTAAGGATGACAGATGCAAGCCACATGTAGGCCAGACTGGGTAAGCATGGCAGATTTCCATCCCTAAAGGACATCAGTGAACCAGATGGGTTTTTCCAACAATCGACCATGGTTCCATGATCATTGTTAGACTTTTAATTCCAGATTTCTTTATTGAATTCAAATTTCACCATCTACCATGGTGGGTTGGATTCCCAGATGTTGCTCTGGGTCTCTGGATTAGTGGTCCAGTTACAAGACCACTGCGACACCGCATTCTCAGTCCATTGCAACTCCCCAGTACAGGGACCAAAATATTGCTCACAGGAATTACTCGCTGAAATCAGAATGATTAAACAAATTTTTATATTGCCACATCCAATCACAACTGAAGCACGTGATCCAACACTTTCTACTTCTCGTCACAGAAGATGTTTCTGTCAACAGTCAATTAGATTGGCTGCTGGGTGATGGCATTGCTTAATTAAGTACTCAGTGTCCAAAGATGTGGATTGGCCAGGCTAAATTTAAGTTTAAGTTTATTTATTAGTGTCACAAGTGGGCTTCCATTAACACTGCAATGAAGTTACTGTGAAAATCCCCTAGCCGCCACACTCCGGCGCCTGTTCGGGTACACTGAGGGAGAATTTAGTATGGCCTATTCACCTAACCAGCACATCTTTCAGACTGTGGGAGGAAACCGGAGCACCCAGAGGCACCTCGAGTCACTTAAACAACAGAACTGGCAGCAACTTGGAGAGCCCTGCAATTTGGAATAAATTTGGAAGGACAAAACTGGAGATAAATGGAAGGATCAAATATCTCATTGCCTGGCAAGCTCGTTCACTAGAGGTTAAAAAAATAGTTGCAATAGGAGCCACAATAATAGGCAGATGAAGCAACAATGTTAATCAGCTCAACCTCATACACCTATGAAGCCAATCACAACGTGATCCAGAGGGAAGATGGATGGGGGAGTCTCTCGTCATGAAACAACTTTGATATACTTTGCTCCCCCTCACATTTCAATAGGTAGGGAAGGAGTATGGAGAATCTGACCAGCCAGTACCAAAGGAACCATATCCTAGGTGTCAAAGGTCAGGCACTGAAGTCGAAATCAAGGCACTGGACTTTTCAGGGAATTTATTTAGTCTCATAGCCTCCCCTCCCACTCAACCCAGTGCCCCAACTGTCCCAGATATATATCATTGAATCCCTACAGTGCAGAAGAGGTCATTTGGCCCATCGAGTCTGCACCGACTCTGACAGAATATTTTATCTAGGCCCTCCCCCCTGCACTATCGCCATAGCCCCACACATTTCCCATGGCTAATCCATTTAACCTACACATCTTGGGACACTAAGGGCAGCACGGTGGCGCAGTAGTGAGCACTGCTACCTCACGGCGCCAGGGACCCGGGTTTGATTCCCAGCTTGGGACACTGTCTGTGTGGAGTCTGCATGTCCTCCCCGTGTCTGCGTGGGTTTCCTCCGGGTGCTCCGGTTTCCTCCCACAGTCTGAAAGACGTGCTGGTTAGGTGCATTGGCCATGCTAAATTCTCCCTCAGTGTACCCGAACAAGCGCCGGAGTGTGACGACTAGGGGATTTTCACAGTAACTTCATTGCAGTGTTAAGGTAAGCTGACTTGTGACACTGATAAATAAATCTAAACTTAGATTTAGCATGGCCAATTCACATCTTTGGACACCGAGTACTTAAGCAATTCCCATCACCCATGTATTCTAATAAGATTAAAGTTTAAGTTTATTTATTATTGTCACAAATAGGCTTACATTAACACTGCAATGAAGTTACTGTGAAAATCCCCTAGTTGCCACACTCCGGCGCCTGTTTGGGTACACTGAGGGAGAATTTAGCACGGCTAATGCACCTAACCTGCATGTCTTTCGAACTGTGGAAGGAAACTGGAGGAAACCCATGCAGACATGGGGAGAACATGCAGACTCCGCACAAACAGTGACCCGAGCCGGGAATCGAAACCGGGTCCCTGGCGCTGTGAGGCAGCAGTGCTAACCACTGTGCCACCCTGCTGCCCCCTGTGGGTCACTCCTTGCTCTGTGCAATGCAGCCCCAGAGTACATGAATAGGCTAAACTGAGTGCAAGGGCCTCTACAGTTTGAGTTGTTCGACCTTCACTCTATCGGGGAGAAACTGCAACTATTGTGCCACCGTGCCGCGCAACACCATCGACATTAGGGTGAATGTGAAGGAGTTGGTGCGATGGATGGAGGAGTGTACCCAACCTCTAACCAGTTCCTCGATCTTATTTCATCAGTTGGACAACAGTAAGCCAGGCTAAAAAAAAAAGTGAAGGATGATACGGGATCTATGGAAACAGGAGGAAGACAATCTAAATCAAAAGGGGAATTCTACAGGGGTGAGGTATGTTTCTCACCTTCTGCGCACCCGAGAATGCATGGTAGTAACATGAAACATAGGTCATTACAGCCTTTTCATCCGGCCTAAGCGTGCTTATAAGATCTGTGCAAGGAAGACAAGAGGAGATTAGGAAAGGAAAAGGTGAGGCAAGGTACAATGAGCGAAGAACCATACTGTTCCGGTCATGCAACACAGGAGGTCATATCAAGAGTGGAGGTTCAGCGTGGGAGGGGGGGGAGAGAAACACATACCAGCTGGAGGACAGAAAAAAAATATATAGTTAGCCAGAGAAGCAATTGCTGCAGGAAATATGGATTCCTGGGATACCTTTTGGGCTCCTGAAAATGCATGGTAGAAGCTAGACACATAAGTCATGATTGCCTTTTCGTCAGGTCGAGCTGTGCCCACAAGGTCTGAAGGGAAACACAGGAAAGGATTTAATTTTTTAATACACGCAACACAATGTATTCATCTACTGACAATCTCGAGGGAAAACATTTAGCAACAGTTGTACTGCACAGGATGGGTGAGACTACAGACAGGAACCCCCTGCGAGAAGCTCGACGCAAGAGGCCTGGATTAACCCCAGCCTCCTGAACATTGCAGATGATTCCAAGCCGCGCGAAATCCAGCTCCCTTACTCCTGAGAATTTCAATTCTTCCGAGACACACAAACACGACTGCAGGTTAGGCTAAAAAAAAAAAGACCCACCCCTGCTGATGACCACTGTTGTTTGTCCTAAACAGGTTAACACATCGTCAGAAATACCAGTGAAAAGAAATATAAGGCACGTTAAAAAAACTTCAAAAGAAGGGAATGACAACATGCACATACACATCTGTAATATCATCAACCTGTGAACTGGCCAGCTCGCCGTGACAGAGTGGAGCTTCATGTCTTTTACCAAAATAATTGATCAGGAAATTAATTATGGATTACAATAACTAGAATCATAGAATCGCTACAGTGCCATCACCAGCCATTCGGCCCATCGAGTCTGCACCCACGACAATCCCATCCATTCCCTATCCCCGTAACCCTGTTAATTTACCCTGTTAATCCCCCTGACATCAAGTGTCAATTTAGCACGGCCAATCCACCTAACCCGCACACCTTTGGAGTGTGGGAGGAAACCGGAGCACCCGGAGGAAACCCATGCAGACACGGGGAGAACGTGCAAACTCCACACAGACAGTGGCCCAAGCTGGGAATTGAACCCGGGTCTCTGGCGCTGTGAGGCAGCAGTGCTAGCCACTACCCTAGAGTGGTCTTGTGGCACAGTGGTAGTGTCCCTACCTCCGGGCCAGAAGAATTGGTTTCAAGTCCAACTCCAGGGCCTGATGGCCATGGAAGGTGCATTCAAACAGGTTGTTTATCCTGTTCTAAGTCCTTCCAATATGTCTCATGGCAGGCGGGAAGAGAAGGGGAGATGCTTGGTCAGCCACACTGCAGGGGGCAATAGAGGACCACCAGTACTTTGCTAAGCATAAGCATGGACCAATCCAGTGGAAGTCCATGGTCACCAATGCCCTTTTAGGGCCTGGTACCATGGGGAGGAGGATCTAAACTGTGGGCGACACGGTGGAATAGTGGTTAGCACTGCTGGCACACAGCGACAAAGAGAGGTGATGGCCTAGTGGCTTTGACGCTCAACTATTAATCCAGAAACTCAGCTAATGTTTTGGGGACCCAGGTTCAATTCCAGCCTCGGGTCACTGTCTGTGTGGAGTCTGCACGTTCTCCCCATGTCTGCGTGGGTTTCCTCCGGGTGCTCTGGTTTCCTCTCACATTCCAGAGATGGTCCAGTTAAGTTGATTGGCCGTGCTAAATTGCCCCTTAGTGTCAGGGGGATTAGCAGGATAAATATGAGGCGTTACATGGGATAGGGTCAGAGTAGGATTGTTGTCGATGCAGCCTCGATGGGCCAAATGGCCTCCTTCTGCACCAGAGGGATTCTATGAACTGGGAAAGTCAAATAAAAGTGAAATAACTTATTACTCAAGACAATAACATGTTTTCCTTTGGGTGGTAACACAAAAAACATGAAAGATTTAAAACCTTTATTATTTGAACTTCTACTCAATGTTAAAAGTATAGGAATGCAGTGTCTCACAGGAACAGTTTTCCCGGCATCCTATAATAAAGTCCCGTTCACAAACAAGAGTAAACATCCCATCATTCCCTTACGGCACTAGATCGCCAGACTTGGAAGTTGGAAGGTACTTTCTGTTTGGTACCAATATCTGGCAATGACTCCCAATAATTTGATCTCCTAAGCAGACTTGGAGCGATTCAAGGCATTAATCATATTGATTAGTCAACCAAATGAAAGGCTCTGCGAATGCCTGAGGTAATCGATACTCTTGTCAAAATGGAAGTCCTGCCCCAGAGGGAGAATGCCTTTCCGCTAACACGCACTCCGCCTGAAAACACACACTGCCTGAAAAAATATCAGCAATTTATTTCATACTTGTCACAGCATAACGGACCCCCCCTTCCCCCTCACTGATCACAGGCAGAGTGGCAGCGGACCCCTCCTTTCCCCCCACTGATCACAGGCAGATTGGCAGCGGACCCCCCCATCCCCCTCACTGATATCTGGCAGAGTGGCAGCGGACTCCCCCTTCCCCCTCGCTGACCTCAGGCAGAGTGGCAGCGGACTCCCCCTTCCCCCTCGCTGACCTCAGGCAGAGTGGCAGCGGACTCCCCCTTCCCCCTCACTGATCTCAGACAGAGTGGCAGCGGACCCCCCCCTTCCCCCTCACTGACCACAGGCAGAGTGGCAGCGGAGCCCCCCCTTCCCCCTCACTGACCACAGGCAGAGTGGCAGCGGACCCCCCCCTTCCCCCTCACTGATCTCAGGCAGAGTGGCAGCGGACCCCCCCCCTTCCCCCTCACTGACCACAGGCAGAGTGACAGCGGACCCCCCCTTCCCCCGCACTGATCTCAGGCAGAGTGGCATAAACTTAAAAAGCGTGAACAGCGCTGAGAGCAGAGATATGGCACAAGAGATCAGGCATTTTAGCAAAAAAAAGCTTTGTTCTAAACAACAGCGTAAGTTTATTAAAGACTTTTTTTCACACTGTTCACCAGTATATAGCAGTCAGCTCAGTGGCTGGTTCATGATGAAGAGCGATGCCAGCAGCGTGGGTTCAATTCCCGGACTGGCTGAGATTATTCATAAAGTCCCCGCCTTCTCAACCTTGCCCCCTGCCTGAGGTGTGGCGATCCTCGGGTTAAATCCCCAGCAGTCAGCTCTCCCACTCTGGGGCAAGGGCGGCTTTACTTTCACAGCAGTTAATAGAATGCTGGAAGTTGGAATGCTGGGGGTGACACGGTGGCACAGTGGTTAGCACTGCTGCCTCACAGCGTCAGGGACCCGGGTTCGATTCCGGCCTCAGGTGACTGTGTGGAGTCTGCACGTTCTCCCCGTGTCTGCGTGGGTATCCTCCGGGTGCTCCAGTTTTCTCCCACAGTCCAAAGATGTGCGGGTTCGGTGCATTGGCCATGCTAATTTGCCCATTTAATGTCAGGGGGACTAGCTAGGGTAAATACATGGGGTTACGGGGATAGGGCCTGGGTGGGATTGTGGTCGGTGCAGACTCAATGGGCCGAATGGCCTCCTTATGCACTGTAGGGATTCTATGATTCTATGAAGTAGAGGGCACACAGACATGAGCAGATATCAAATGATTTCCCTCGTCAACAGGAGCTTAAAACCTCCACTTATTCAAATGTTAATGATGTAATTTTGCTATCATCACAACTTTTAGGATCTAACAATGGTAAATCCCAAGATATAAAGGGGAGAGCTGTTCAAAATTCTCAGGGAATTAGAGTTCTTCAGTTTATTCATCAGCCTTATCTGATACCAAATCCATTTAATTCATCCTTCGAGGCTAATTGCTCTCAAATTTCCTGATTTAGTCAGAAAACCATTTACAGCTCAATTCCAATTTTGCCTTGCTCTCTGAAGCAACACTTCTGATATTAAAAATGTTCCAGGCTACTCCACCTCTCGAGGTTTCTTTCCAGCGGTAGAGGGGTTGGGAACAAGGAAACTTCTTACAAGAAGAACAAAGAAAGCTGAAAATGGTACCCCACTGGCAGCACCGGAGGAGATGAACACGAGAGCTCATGGGCAGTACGGGTGGCACAGTGGTTAGCACTGCTGCCTCACAACGCCAGAGAGAGACCCGGGTTCGATTCCCAGCTTGGGTCACTGTCTGTGTGGAGTCTGCATATTCTCCCCGTGTCTGCGTGGGTTTCCTCCGGGTGCTCCGGTTTCCTCCCAGTCTGAAAGATGTGCGGGTTTGGTACATTGGCCGTGCTAAATTCTCCCTCGGTGTACCCAAACAGGTGCCGGAGTGTGGAGACTAGGGAATTTTCACAGTGGCTTCATTGCAGTGTTAATGTAAGCCTATTTGTGACACTAACAAGTAAACTTTAACTTTAAACCTTTAATAAATCACAAAAGGTTGGTTTGCAGGTGCAGCAGGTAATTAAGAAGGCAAATGGAATTTTGTCCTTCATTGCGAGAGGGATGGAGTTTTAAAACAGCGAGGTTATGTTGCAGCTGTATAAGGTGCTGGTGAGGCCACACCTGGAGTACTGTGTACAGTTTTGGTCTCCTTACTTGAGAAAGGATATACTGGCACTGGAGGGGGTGCAGAGGAGATTCACTAGGTTGATTCCGGAGTTGAGAGGGTTGGCCTATGAGGAGAGACTGAGTAAACTGGGGCTATACTCATTGGAATTCAGAAGAATGAGGGAAGATTTTATAGAAACATATAAGATTATGAAGGGAATTGATAAGGTAGAAGCAGGGAAGTTGTTTCCACTGGCGGGTGAAACTAGAACTAGGGGGCATAGCCTCAAAATAAGGGGGAGCAGATTTAGGACTGAGTTGAGGAGGAACTTCTTCACACAAAGGGTTGTGAATCTGTGGAATTCCCTGCCCAGTGAAGCAGTTGAGGCTACCTCATTGAATGTTTTTAAGGCAAGGATAGATGAATTTTTGAACAGTAAAGGAATTAAGGGTTATGGTGAGCGGGCGGGTAAGTGGAGCTGAGTCCACAAAAAGATCAGCCTTGATCTTATTGAATGGCGGAGCAGGCTTGAGGGGCCAGATGGCCTACTCCTGCTCCTAGTTCTTATGTTCTTTCATATCAGTGATCCTTTCTGGCGAAAGGTCACCGACCTGAAACGTTATCACTGTTTCTCTCTCCACAGATGCTGCTCACCCTGCTGAGAATTTCCCGCATTTTCTGATTCTATCTCAGATTTCCAGCGCTTTTTTTCCTTTTATTCATTCAAGGGATACAGGCTTCACCAACTGGCTAGGCCAGCATTCACTGCCCATCCCTAATTGCCCAGCATCTGTTGTATTTTGCTTTTGTATTACGGAAATCATAGAATCCCTACAGTGCAGAAGGCGGCCATTCGGCCCATCGAGTCTGCACCAACAACAATCCTACCCAGACCCTATCCCCGTAAAGCCACGTATTTACCCTGCTAGTCCCCCTGACACTAAAGGGCAATTTAGCATGGTCAATCAACCTAGCCCACACATAAAGAACAAAGAAAATTACAGCACAGGAACAGGCCCTTCGGCCCTCCAAGCCTGCACCAACCATGCTGCCCGACTTAACTAAAACCCCCGACCCTTCTGGGGTCCACATCCCTCTATTCCCAAACTATTCATGCATTTGTCCAGATGCCCCTTAAAAGTCATATCTGCTTCCACTACCTCCCCCAGCAGTGAGTTCCAGGTTGCCCACGTCTGCGTGGGTTTCCTCCGACACTGCAAAGATGTGCGGGTTAGGTGGATTGGCCATGCTAAATTGCCCCTTCGTGTCCCAGGCGCCCACCACCCTCTGTGTAAAACACTTGCCTCGTACATCTCCTTTAAACCTTGCCCCTCACACCTTAAACCTGTGCCCCCTAGTAGTTGACACTTCCACCCTGGGAAAAAGCTTCTGACTATCCACTCTGTCCATGCCCCTCATAACCTTGTAGAGTTCTATCAGGTCACCCGTCAACCTCTGTCCTTCCAGTGAGAACAAACCAAGTTTCCCCAATCTCTCCTCATAGCTAATAGCAATATTTGTGATAAAATATTCTCTCTGACTTTTAGCCAGATAGCTTTTCCATTCTCTATCTCATTGTCACCTCGCTTGTCCTCTCCACTGTCTCTGATTTGCCATGCTGTTTGTCCGACACCAGCATTGGAAGAGCAGAAATCATCTCCAATTAAATACCCAGAAAGTCACTGTCTTCAGCCCCTGCCTCAATCTCCTAGCAACCATTTCCATCCCTCTTCCTGGCCACTGTCTGAGGCAAATCCATGCTCTTTACATTCTTGGTGTCCTCTTTGACCCTGAGCAGGGCTTCACCGAGGCTGCCTTCTTTCCCCTCAGTGGTTAGCACTGCTGCCTCACAGCGCAAGGGACCCGGGTTCAAATCCAGCCTCGGGTCACTGTCTGTGCGGAGTTTGCACGTTCTCCCCATGTCTGCGTGTGTTTCCTCCGGGTGCTCCGGTTTCCTCCAACAGTCCAAAGATGTGGGGGTTAGGTGGATTGGCCGTGCTAAATTGCCCCTTCATGTCCTAACATGTGTGGGTTAGGGCGATTGGCGGGATAATTACATGGAGTTGCAGGGATAAGGCCTGGGTGGGATTGTTGTCGGCACAGACTAGATGGGCCAAATGGCCTTCTTCTGCACCGTTGGGATTCTATGATCAATGATACAGCTCTTTATACATGCCTCTTCCTTAGGCATCTCACTTAGGGGCCGCCTCAATCTCACAAGGAGCCCCAGTTTGAAAATATGAACAGTGGATGCCCCAATAAAGTTGTCCGTTTTTTTTTCCAAACCCTTTCTAGCCACTGACAACATCTTTTGCACTGCTGAAACCTCCCACCCCCCCTCAGGGTCCAGACTGGCAGCCATGACACTGTAGCTTCTTGAGTTGCTCAATTGGACCATTCCTTCCAATGAAGTTGAGAACAGTGGGTTTGGACGTTGCACAGATGCCAAGCGAGCATCATCTCTGTGCTTTGCAGTACAAGGAAGATTCGACCCGTTTTCTCAATGAGTGCAGAGTGATCAGGATTCAGCTCCAAGAGGAACATGCACCGTCGTCACTTCATAGAAATCATAGAAACACTACAGTGCAGAAGGAGGCCATTCGGCCCATCGAGTCTGCACCGACCACAATCCCACCCAGGCCCTACCCCCACATATTTTACCCGCTAATCCCTCTAACCGACGCATCTCAGGACTCTAAGGGACAATTTTTAACCTGGCCAATCAACCTAACCCGCACATCTTTGGACTGTGGGAGGAAACCGGAGCACCCGGAGGAAACCCACGCAGACACGAGGAGAATGTGCAAACTCCACACAGACAGTGACCCGAGCCGGGAATCGAACCCGGGACCCTGGAGCTGTGAAGCAGCAGTGCTAACCACTGTGCTACCGTGCCGCCCACTTGGAACCAATTAACTTCAGTCCCTATTATGGCTGCAGATAAAGCTGTCTGAGGGTATATGTGGGAAAGCACGCCTTCTCCAGATGTTACTAACCCTGCAATTTGAGTTCTGAATTAAAAGCTGAGCATCCACAATCTGCATGGACATTGGCTGCAAGGCAAATTCTATCGAGGCTGCTTCAAAATGTCTTGACGAGACAATAAATTGTTCGACAGCAGACACACTGCGGATATTTGCTCAATGCAGCATGAAGTGATTGGTACCACAGCATAAACTCTGAAAGAGTGAATCTTGCAGCTTAGGTGTGCTTCAAACACCGACTCGATTCAAACTGTAGCGTTCAGGTACTTGCGTGAACTGACTCAAGTGCTCCACATTCAAAGGAATAGGCTCATCTTGTGATTATGATGGTGTTAAGATGGTGCCACAAAAATGCGCTAAGATTTATTGCGACTAATGACAGTAACGGCCCGCTCACCTTCAGCATCCAGCATTTTCGGAATGTCCAGGTATTTTTCTGCCACATCGAAGGCCGTATTCAAATTGGTGTAAGGATCATCCTAACACAAGTAAGGAAAAAGCAGAGGTCAAAAACAGGACATCAAGACTTCAGAGAGGCAACTTAACATTCTTAGGCTAACAAGGGACAATGGGGGGCACAGTGGTTAGCACTGCTGCCTCACAGTAAGAAGTTTAACAGCACCAGGTTAAAGTCCAACAGGTTTATTTGGTAGCAAAAGCCACACAAGCTTTCGGAGCTGCAAGCCCCTTCTTCAGGTGAGTGGGAATTCTGTTCACAAACAGAGCATATAAAGACACAAACTCAATTTACATGAATAATGGTTGGAGTGCGAATACTTACAACTAATCAAGTCTTTAAGAAACAAAACAACATGAGTGGAGAGAGCATCAAGACAGGCTAAAAAGATGTGTATTGTCTCCAGACAAGACAGCCAGTGAAACTCTGTGCCAGGGATGCGGGTTCAATTCCAGCCTTGGATGACTGTCTGTGTGGAGTTTGCACATGCATGTAGATGTGGATGCATTGGAGAGGGTACAGAAGATGTTTACCAGGAGGCTGCCTGGTTTGGAGGGTATTAGCCATGAGGAGAGGTTGGATAAACTCGGTTTGTTCTCACTGGAACGACGGAAGTTGAGGGGCGACCTGATAGAGGTTTACAAGATGATGAGTGGCACGGACAGAGTGGATGCTCTTTCCTAGGGTAGAAAAGTCAAGTACTAGGGGACATAGGTTTAAGGTGAGTGGGGGAAAGTTTAGAGGAGATGTGCGAGGCAACTGTTTTTTTTTAAACTTAGAGAATGGTGAATGTCTGGAACACGCTGCCCGGGGAGGTGGTGGGAGCGGGTACGATTGTGGAATTTAAGGGGCATCTAGATGAATACATGAATAGGCTGGGAATGGAAGGATACGGACTCTAAGTGCATACAGTTTTAGTTTAAGCAGGCATCATGATCGGTGCAGGCTTGGAGGGCCGAAGGGCCTGTTCCTGTGCTGTACTGTTCTTTGTTTGTTCTTTATTCGCCCCGTGTCTGCGTGGGTTTTCTCCGGCTGCTCCGGTTTCCTCTCTCAGTCCAAAGATGTGCAGGTTAGGTGGATTGGCTGTGCTAAATTGCCTCTTAGTGTCCCAAGACGTCTAGATTGGGGGATTAGTGGAGTAAATATATGGGGGGGTTAATGGGATAGGGCCTGGGTAAGATACTTTGCTGGAGAGTTGGTGTAGATTTGAAGGGCCAAATGGCCTCCTTCTGCACTTTCGGGATTTTATAATGGTAAAGAAGGTTCCACTTCAATCCACTATCTTAGATAGTGCATCATTTGGTTGATGGGATATTTGAGTTTGCTCACAAATTGGACTACTTAATGGAAAACACATCGGAAGAGGTTCCAAATCATAAATAATTCTTCTTTCCACCACATTTACCAACTCGTCAATTGACAGAAATGGCCTCAGACATGAAGTGAGCAGATGTGCCAACCAGGAGTCTCTCCCGCTCTTACTGCCAGCCATTGGCGTGTTTGGAAGGATTGGCAGCTTGACACACACAACCCATTTTGGGACCATTATGAACACACCTTCCTTGTCCATCAAATCCTCGAGTCGGACTCGAATCCGAAGCCTTCTGGCTCAGAGGCAGGGATGATAACCCACGGCACCACAAGACACCATTAAGGCAGAGCGAATTAGATTCTTGAAAAGCAAAGGGGTGAAAGGCCATCGGGGCGGGAATGTGGAGTTGAGGTTTCAATGAGACCAGCCACGTTCTTGTTGAATGGCGAAGCAGGCTCGAGGGGCCGAATGGCCTACTCCTGCTCCAAATTCAAATGCACTTTCAGTGTAATTTAGTTGTTTCTCATAAGCCGAGAGTCAACACTGTCATAACTGGGGGTGTGGACAGGAGGGTGGGTGTCTCTTTTTGGGTTCATATTTGCACATATTGCTTGAGTTAATGTTGCAAGTCTGCCGCTTGTATTTGGCTAACGCTTCCCGTTACTCCTTGTCCACTTTCTCTTACCAATATCTGTTGCATTTTCAATCCTTATCTGGGGTTGGCCCTGAGCTCACCAATTCATGGCTCCCAATACTGGGGCTGTTTGCTCAGTGGAGTGGGGGGCTGGTTCTGGCATCCCGGAGGTTGGGGTGGCACAGAGTGGTGGGGGTAATGGGGGGGATAGGCACAATTTGGATCAAGGAAAGGAAGCAAAGGGTCAGAATTCATGGGTCAGCTTGTTTTTTTGTTTTGGACTGTACCCTTCATTCGCAATATTAGTTCCCAACATCGTGAGCTTACTGCTGAACTCATATCTTTTCAATAGGTATGACTGATCTGCCACAACCGTGACAGTTTATTTTTAAAACCAGGAAAGCCAATAAATACCCATCTTTGGACACTAAGGGGTAATTTAGCACGGCCAATCCACCTAACCTGCACATTTTTGGAGTAGGCAATGAAGTTACTGTAAAACCCCCCTGGTCGCCAAACTCTGGCGCCTGTTCGGGTACACTGAGGGAGAATTTAGCATGGTCAATGCACATAACTCGCACATTTGATGGACACAGCAAAGTGGGCGGCACGGTAGCACAGTGGTTAGCACTGCTGCTTCACAGCTCCAGGGACCTCGGTTCGATTCCCGGCTTGGGTCACTGTCTGTGTGGAGTTTGCACATTCTCCTCGTGTCTGCGTGGGTTTCCTCCGGGTGCTCCAGTTTCCTCCCACAGTCCAAAGATGTGCGGGTTAGGTTGATTGGCCATGTTAAAAATTGCCCCTTAGAGTCCTGAGATGCGTAGGTTAGAGGGATTAGTGTGTAAATATGTAGGGAAACTGGGGTAGGGCCTGGGTGGGATCGTGGTCGGTGCAGACTCGATGGGCCGAATGGCCTCCTTCTGCACTGTAGGGTTTCTATGATTTCTATGATCTTTCGGACTGTGGGAGGAAACCAGAGCACCCGGAGGAAACCCACGCAGACACTGGGAGAACGTGCAGACTCCACACAGACGGTCCCCCGAGGCCGGAATCAAACCCAGATCCCTGGTGCTGTGAGGCAGCAGTGCTAACCACTGTGTCACCCAGCTGGAAAGCCTCAGTTCACAAGGCTGGGTGAGTTCAACTGACCACCTTAACTGGTGAATGCGCAATGCCCAGCTCATGAATGGAAGGATATTAAGCAGGGCAACATGGTGGTATAGTGGTTAGCACTGTCGCCTCACAGCACCAGGAACCCGGGTTCAATTCCCGGCTTGGGTCGCTGTTGGTGTGGAGTTTGCATATTCTCCCCATGTCTGCGTGGGTTTCCTCCGGGTGCTCCAGTTTCCGCCCATAGATGTGCAGGTTAGGTGGATTGGCCGTGCTAAATTGCCCCTTAGTGTCAGGGGGACTAGCTAGGGTAAATGCATGGGGTTATGGGGATAGGGCCTGGGTAGGATTATGGTCTGTGCAGACTCGATGGGCCGAATGGCCTCCTTCTGCACTGTAGGGATTTTATGAGTCTGTAAAAAGGAAAAACATTACCAAAGTTATCTGTACAAACTGAACAATGCGGTCCAGAGAGAAAACCTCTCTCCACCCATATCACACCATCCCCTTTATCATGAACATTTTCAGAGACTTAGCATTTCCACAAGGCTTTGCTGTATTTGGACTGATGGAGAGTGAGCACAGACACATAAATTTAGATCAAGTATCAACTCTCTAATGTATTAATCTGCACAACAAAAGATATGCACAAACGCAAGAAAAAAGGGAAGCCAGACCTTTCGCAGCTTTGCATAGTCAATGAGCTCTGGCCGGTGTCTATGGATAAGAGCACAGAATCCAAGGCCATCCTTCCAACTAAAAACAGAGAAGTGGGAAGAAATTTACATCGACATTAACATTTCCTCGTTTCAGTTTCACACTCCATTTACACTCTGAAACTACTCGAGACTGAACGTTATAACGAAGTCCCGATACTTTAAAGCAATGCTAAATTCTTCCCTCTGCCGGAATCTAACTTCACCGGTAGCACAGTGGTTAGCACTGCTGCCTCACAGCGCCAGGGACCCAGGTTCGATTCCCGGCTTGGGTCGCTGTGCAGAGTCTGCACGTTCCCCGTGTCTGCGTGGGTTTCCTCCGGGTGCTCCGGTTTCCTCCCACAGTCCGAAAGACGTGCTGGTTTAGGTGCGTTGGCCATGCTAAATTCTCCCTCAGTGTACCCAAACAGGCACCGGAGTGTGGCGACTAGGGGATTTTCACAGTAACTTCATTGCAGTGTGAATGTAAGCCAGCTTGTGACACTAATAAATAAACTTAAAAAAACTTAAGCTTAAAACGTAATACACATCCACCTTCCTCCCTAAAGCTGCATGCAAACAGCTTAAGGAATACTGGTACTCAGCACCAATTCCATCGGCCTGAATGCCCGGTGGTGCAAAGGCAGTATTATGCAAACAATTCCTTTAACAGCAGAGGACCTTTTAAAGTCTTACAGCTAAGTTAATGCTTTATACCTTTGTAAAGACAGTTTAACTATCGTCACTAAACCAGGCAAAGGCGCTAGCCAGACTGGATCATCCTCCTGGTATTGTTTGGCAACTATCAGTTGAATTTAACTTATAGATTTGTTTAAGGTGGATGCTGTTTGGGGGACATTGTGGCACAGTGGTTAGCACTGCTGCCTCACAGCACCGGGGACCCGGGTTCAATTCCAGCCTCGGGCCACGTTCTCCCCGTGTCTGTGTGGGTTTCCTCCGGGTGCTCCGGTTTCCTCCCACAGTCCAAAGATGGGATTAGGTGGATTGGCCATGCTAAATTGACCCTAGTGTCAAGGGGATTATCAGGGTAAATATGTGGGGTTACGGGAATAGGGCCTGGCTGGGATTGTGGTCAGTGCAGACTTGATGGGCTGAATGGCCTCCTTCTCAACTGTCGGGTTTCTATAAACAGAGAATTCTTACTGAGTCCAGGTATTGGGGATATAGTTTGGAACAAGGTGTCATTTCCAGATAAAACGGTATTACTCCGGTGTTGTGTGTAGAATGAGAGTAGAATTATTTGTCTTCTTTCATTTAATAAATGAATAAATAAATGAAATAAATAAGGGTGGCGCGGTGGCAGAGTGGTTAGCACTGCTGCCTCACAGCGCCAGTGACCCGGGTCCAATTCCGGCCTCGGGTCACTGTCTGTGTGGAATTTGCACATTCTCCCCGTGTCTGCGTGGGTTTCCTCCGGGTGCTCCGGTTTCCTCCCACAGTCCAAAGATGTCCGGGTTAGGTTGATTGGCTATGCTAAATTTATCCTAATGTCAGGGGATTAACAGGTTAAATATGTGGGGTTGCAGGAATAGGGCCTGGGTGGGATTGTGGTCAGTGCAGACTCGATGGGCCGAATGGCCTCCTTCTGCACTGCAGGGATTCAATGAAATAGTCTTTAGTAATTGTTACACTATGACTGGGGTGCTTATTCTTACGAGTGGTTTCACGTGACTCGATTGGAACATACAAGCTTTGAGGGATATTGACAGGATGGATGTGAAGAGGATGCTTTCTCTTGGGGGGGGATCTAGAACTAAGGGGCCAGTGTTTAAAAATAAAGGGTTGTCCATTTACAAAAGAGATGAGGTGAAGTCTTTTCCCTGGGTCCTGAATCTCCGAAACCTTCTCCCTGAAAAGCAGGTGGAAGGAGAACCTTGAATATTTTTAAGGCAGATTAGGATAGATTCTTGGTTTAGCAACAACTAATCAACTGAGGTTTGGATTGTAATGTTTAATTACGATCTCAAACAGGAAGCATTAAAAGTCTTGCTGAATATCTTAAACGCAGGAGTACGTGTTTTACGACTGGGGGTTACCTGATGTGGAAGTTCTGGATGTTGACGTTCTTGTAGGGAGCCGTCTTACGTTGACACCACAGGAGGAGCCCTTCTTTTGCAGACGTCTCTGTGAAAACCAGAGGCAAACTTGAAACCAACGCACCACCGTTTAAGGTGAGAGAGACAACATTTACCAGACGGTTCTGAGGGTAGATCTCTACCCTCTAGGGCGGCACAGTGGTTAGCACTGCTGCCTCACTGCACCAGGAGCCTGGGTTCGATTCCCGGCTTGGGTCACCGTCTGTGTGGGGTCTGCACGTTCTCCCCGTGTCTGCGTGGGTTTCCTCCGGGCGCTCCGGTTTCCTCCCACAGTCCGGAAGACGTGCTGGTTAGGGTGCATTGGCCATGCTAAATTCTCCCTCAGTGTACCCGAACAGGCGCCGGAGTGTGGCGACTAGGGGATTTTCACTGTAACTTCATTGCAGTGTTAATGTAAACCTACTTGTGACACTAATAAATAAACTTTGAAACTTTAAACCTGGAGCAGACAAAGTGGTGCTGTTTAGAAGAATTGAATCTTAACATCCCCCTCACAAGAAAGGTGACACAAATACATTCCTTAAAGGCACAGTATTGTCACAATTAGGACTCCATCATTTACAGGAATGTTGCACATTAATTTTCTTCACCAGCTATTTTATCCCAAGGACTGTGTTGCAATAAGGGAAAAATCTATTTGTTCTCCCGGTGGTGAAGGGGAGGTTACAAATAATTATCATTAAGATGCCAGACCCCCTATTGAAGAGCGTGTATGTTTTTAGCTGGCAGCAGAGAAAATTATTTTAAACACAGAGTACTTAATTCATGGAACGGGCACTGTACAAGATTTGTGTTGGCTGCAATTTGCTGGTTATTGTTGGTTAGAATTGATCAGGTTCCCTGGCTGGTAACTGCTTAAACATTGAGGAGGACAATTACAGCCACTATTCTTAAACATATCCGTTTTTCTACAATTCAGAAAGCAGCGTAAGGTCACAGTGAGAACAGCCTCTTGTGGAAGATCGAAGCCAAAAAGCTTTTGGTGCTCATAGAGTCATAGAATCATAGAAACCCTACAGTACAGAAAGAGGCAATTCGGCCCATCGAGTCTGCACCGACCACAATCCCACCCAGGCCCTACCCCCATATCCCTACATATTTTACCCGCTAATCCCTCTAATCTACGCATCCCAGGACACTAAGGGGCAATTTTAGCATGGCCAATCAACCTAACCCGCACATCTTTGGAGTGTGGGAGGAAATCGGAGCACCCGGAGGAAACCCACGCAGGCACGAGGAGAATGTGCAAACTCCACACAGACAGTGACCCAAGCCGGGAATCGAACCCAGGTCCCTGGAGCTGTGAAGCAGCAGTGCTAACCACTGTGCTACCGTGCCGCCCGTGCCGCGAGTCAGAGAGGTTTACAGCATGGAAACAGCCTTCGGCCCAACCTGTCCATGCTGCCCCTTTTTTTTTTAAGCCACCGAGCTTATCCCAATTGCCTGCGTTTGGCCCATATCCCTCTATACCCATCTTACCCATGTAACTGTCTAAATGCTTTTGAAAAAGATAAAATTGTACCCGCCTCTACTACTACCTCTGGCAGCTTGTTCCAGATACTGTGAAAAAATTGCTCCTCTGGACTCTTTTGTATCTCTCCCCTCTCACCTTACACCCTCTAGTTTTAGACTTCCCTACCTTTGGGAAAAGATGTTGACTATCTAGCTGATCTATGCCCCTCATTATTTTGTAGACCTCTCTATAAGATCACCCCTAAACCTCCTACGCTCCAGGGAAAAAAGTTCCAGTCTATCCGATGACCCTATGATTTGGCCACAGCAACGGGTGGGATTTTCCACCCACCGCCCCAGCATGTTTTGGGGTCGTGGAAGCAGCTTGCCATTGGCCAGCGCTATCAATGGGTTACCCCGTTGTTCGCTCCTTTCGCCGCCGGGGAAACCACGGTTGGGGGGTCGCCATCAGTGGGACCCAAGATCCTATCGGTGGGAATGGCCGGTGATTTTTGGCTGCTCTGTTTTCATTCATCAGTAGGTATGAAAAGTTTTCATGGTAATTCCAAGAGGGAACCTACTAACCTTCAACTGAGATATCCTGAATTGCGAATCGGAGGATGATTGTCCAGATCATGCCGAGCGTCATCTTTGCATTTCCATCCACAATTTCTGGAAGAAGAGAGGAAAGGAAGCAAGCAGTTAGCACAATGTCTCAAACAACTCTTTCCATCATCTTTACCGGAAGACTCAAGTTAGTTATCAATTCCATTTCCCATCAAAACCAACCAGGCATTCCATTCTGAAACTCAAGCTAGAGGTGTCCTCATTCCAAAATTTGAGATTCAATACAGTTCAGTACGAGAGTTAAACTCACTTATGCAGTTTTGTGTTTCAAGTACAAGAAGTTGGCCCAGATACACAAACCCTTGTCTGAGCCTGGATATAGGATGAATGAACACCGCTCGACAATCACCAGGCAAGACTGTTCTCTTCCTGTGGGGGAGCACTTCAGCAGTCACGGGCATTCAGCCTTGGATCTTCAGGTAAGCGTTCTCCAAGGCGGCCTTCATGACACACGACAGCGCAGAGTCGCTGAGCAGAAACTGATAGCCAAGTTCCGCACACATGAGGACGGCCTAAACCGGGATGTTGGATTTATGTCACATTATCAGTAACCCCCACGGCTTGCCCCTGGTCTTGCATAATCTCACCAGCTTTTCTGTCTGGAGACAATACACATCTCTTTAACCTGTGTTTAATGTTCCCTCCAACCACATTATCTGTACCTTTTAAGACCTGGCTGGCTGTAGACATTTGCATTCTAATTAGTATTCTGTAACTTGATTTCTGTGTCTGTGCACTGTTGGAGAACAGAGACCACTCCATCTGACGAAGGAGCAGCAAGCTCCGAAAGCTTATGGTATTTGCTACCAAATAAACCTGTTGGACTTTAACCTGGTGTTGTGAGACTTCTTACTGTGCTTACCCCAGTCCAACGCCGGCATCTCCACATCCTGGATATAGATACAGCTCTGACAAAGGGTCACCCAGACTTGAAACAATTGCTCTATTCGCTCCCCACAGATGCTGTCAGACCCGCTGAGATTTTCCAGCATTTGGTTTCAAATTCCAGCATCCGCAGTATTTTGCTTTTATATAGATACAGCCTCTTTCAAAAGCTGGCCCCCAGGCTAATCTGACGTCCTGACAGTTCAGTGAATCATCTGCATGATCTTCCAGTATATTTACTGGTGAAAGTGCTTTCCCGATCAACTTCACTTGTGGCTCTCCTCGATGCTTGCTTTCCACATCACTTGAAGATTGGACAGAATTGATGTATTCCTCTCTCCTTTCCCTAGAGCTGCATCTTATCCAGCTCTGTCACCATTATCCACACATGGCAAAAAAGATCCTGAATAGTCTTGATAAGGTGGAAGGGAAAAGGATGTTTCCTCTTGTGAGAGAGTCCAGAACTAGATGGCACTATTTTAAAGTTAGGAGTCACCCTTGTCGCTTTTTACAAGTTTATTTATTAGTGTCACAAGTAGGCTTACGTTAACACTGCAATGAAGTTACTGTGAAAATCCCCTAGTCGCCACACTCCTGCGCCTGTTCGGGTACACTGAGGGAGAATTTAGCATGACCAATGCACCCTAACCAGCACGTCTTTCGGACTGTGGGAGGGACGACGGACGACCTGATAGAAGTCTACAAGATTACGAGGGGTATGGGCAGAGTGGATAGTCAGAAGCTTTTTTCCAGGGCGGAAGAATCAATTACTAGGGGGCAGAGGTTTAAGGTGCGAGGAGCAAGGTTTAAAGGAGATGTACGAGGCAGGTTTTTTTACACAGAGGGTGGTGGGTGCCTGGAACTCGCTGCCGGGGGAGGCAGTGGAAGCAGATACAATAGTGACTTTTAAGGGGCGTCTGGGTAAATACATGAATAGGATGGGAATGGAGGGATTTGGTCCCTGGAAGTGGAGGGGTTTTAGTTAAGTCGGGCAGCGTGGTTGATGCAGGCTTGGAGGGTCGAAGGGCCTGTTCCTGTGCTGTAATTTTCTTTGTTCTTTAAAACTGGAGCAGCCGGAGGAAACCCACGCAGATACGGGGAGAAAGTGCGGACTCCGCACAGACAGTGACCCAAGCCTGGAATCGAATCCGGGTCCCTGGCGCTGTGAGGGACCATTGTGTCACCGTGCTATCCTCTAACATGGAGATCAATTCAAGAATTCAAACAGCTCCTATTCTGGTTACCGATCTAGCACTAATTTGCTAATGTACCATTGTTTTAATTTTGTTTTAAATGTACAAGCAGCGCACCATATGACAGCTTTGCAGATGCTACCAATTGGGACTTGTTCAATATATGCCCAGGAAGTAGCTATGGCAACAGTGGAATGATCTTTAGCATTGCAAAATGTGAACAGGATAGGAAGCACTCAGCCACCAATTTTTCTTGGAAGTAGCTTGCGTGTGTGCGCGGGCGTGTATTTGTTTTATTTGGTGTACTGATGCTGACTCGTTCGTCTGATCCATGCCCTCCGCCTGTACCTGCCCAGAGAAGAATTCACAATTATGGTGCTGCAAAATGTTTCCATTTCGTTGTTAAAGCCTTCGATCACACTCAGTAACACAATTCCTAATTAGTTTGTCCAATGGCCACAGATTCATTCAGCTAGTTCAACATCCTGTAAAAAGATTGAAGGGTAAATCACCAGCATTCGTCTTCCTGAGTATATATCTCCCATTGACCTTATATAACTAGTGCCTACGTACTGAGAATGTTATCATACGAAATGGGCTTTAATTAGTTTGTGTAAATCAATAAGGCACTTTCATTAGACATCTGATCGTAGAAACCAGTATCTATTAAGTAAAGACATCAATGGCTGCACGTATCAACAGCAAACATACGTAGTTTCAATGAAAACTTGAGCTAATTGACTTTGTAAATTTCATTCAGCAAATGCATGCAAAGTAATACGAAACACACGCACGATGCCGCGCGCGCGTGAAGTCTGCACGTTCTCCCCATGTCTGCGTGGGTTTCCTCCGGGTGCTCCAGTTTCCTCCCACAGTCCGAAGGACGTGCTGGTCAGGTGCATCGGCCATGCTAAATTCTCCCTCAGTGTACCTGAATAGGCGTCGGAGTGTGGCGACTAGGGGATTTTCACAGCCACTTCATTGCAGTGTTAATGTAAGCCTACTTGTGACGCTGATAAATAAACTTGAAAGTGAACATTTCTTGCTGATGATATTTTTGTATCTATTCAGTTATACATGAGAACCAGGATTCCACCAATAATCATGGAATGGATGAAATAACAATGTACAGCCTCGGGTCACTGTCTGTGTGGAGTATGCACATTCTCCCCGTATCTGCATGGGTTTCCTATGGGTGCTTCGGTTTTCTCTCACAGTCCAAGGATGTGCTAGTTAGGTAGATTGTCCAAATATGTATACATTAGGGGGGATTAGAGGGAAAAATATGTGGTTACAGAGATAAAGCCTGGATGGGATGCTTTATCGGTGACTCGATGGGCCAAATGGCCTCTTTCTGCACCGTAGGGATTCAGTGAAGGAATGAGACTCCATACTTGTGAAAGTAAGTTCACAGCGCTCGAGGTTTTCTTTGACAGTAATTAAGACTTGGCAACTCACCAAACCTCCTTCCAACCCGGTGTCTTTACCACTTACAAAAAAAGGTCAACAGGGAATAGCACCACCTGTAAAGTTCCCCTCCTGTTCACACACCATCCTGATGTTGAACCAAATTAAAAATCTAGCACTTCCTCTCTAATAGCACTGTGTCTGTGTACCTGTACCAGATTAACAGTCATGGTTTAAACCACCACCCTCTCAGGAGGTAGGCAACAAATGCTCGCCGGCCACTCTCCACATCCTAAGAATAAACTAAAATGAAAATCAAGCCTAGGGCTGCACTGGTTAGCACTGCTGCCTCACAGCGCCAGGGACCTGGTTCAATTCCAGCCTCGGGTCACTGTGTGTGTGGAGTCTGCACGTTCTCCCCGTGTCTACGTGGGTTTCCTCCGGGTGCTCCGGTTTCCTCCCACAGTCCAAAGATGTGCGGGTTAGGTGGATTAACCATGCTAAATTGACCCTTACTGTCAGGGGATTAGCAAAGTAAATATGTGGGGTTGCGGGAATAGGGCTTGGGTGGGATTGTGCAGACTGGATGGGCTGAATGACCTCCTTCTGCACTGTAGGGATTCAATGATTCTAATCGAGTAGCTTTAGTTGACAGCCACTATCACAACTAAAGCCCTAACTACTGATAAACTCCTCGGATCAACACCATTGTCTTTGACAGAACAAGCCACTGGACTGAACATGACTTCGCGTTCTCAGTGTTGCTCCGATAGTGCATGCCAATTTTGTATTGGGGGGAAAGTGTGGAGCAGCTCCAATTGGGCCACTCCTAATGACAATGTTTGAAGTCTTCATATAAAAAACCTTTCCATTCTACACCCAAGAGGTGTAATAAGTCTTTGGAGGCAGAAGTCCCTTCACCAAAATCCCTTTATTTACAAACTCTAACAGCAATACACAGAGTGCTATCAGTCAGCAGTCTACCTCCGGGGGTGCCAGAGGAACTGACACACCCCGTTAAGTACAATGCAAAGACTCCCTGATTGGCCCATCAATTGGATCCTTAATCAGGGAACTCTTCTTGTCCAACCAAATAAACAAAATCAAATTAACTTAGGGACAACTCAAAAGGGGCAGCTCCCCAAAAAGGAGGGGAACCACCCAAAACAAAAAACAAAGCAGAAAGGAAACTTAAAACATCAAATTAAAATGTGATTATAAGGGTCAATAACACACCCCAGTCCCTGCAGTGCCCAGCGGGCATGGAGGGCATCAACAGGATCCTTAATCAGAGAGTTAATACTTCAATAGGTCAACCTCAATGGCCTGATTGAAGTCATTGCAAGAGGTACAAATAAAATGTGAAGAAACCACGTCAAGATAAGCTATTGATTTAAACATTCCCAAAAGTGGCAGCAGATGTTCCTTTCACTGGTCTACTGGCTTGGAAGGGGGGAACTGGCGGACACAGACTCACACATCTCCTAGTGGTTAGGTGGAGAGAGACTGGCATCTCCTTGGCACCTCACTTACCTTTCCCTTCGCTCTGGGAATAACATACATCGGAGGGAAAAGCAGAAGGTGGTAAAAGGAAAAAGAAAAAAAATAAGTTAAAGCGGGCCATGAAAGTCCTTTAACAATTCCAGGCAGAATGACTGTGCGCTGCCAAAACCCATTGAGATTACTTGAATCAGCCATTTTTAGAAGGGGTATCATGGAGTCATAGATTCATTCAGTAAAGAAAAGGCCATTTCGCCCATCGAGTCTGCACTGACAATATCTACCACTGAAGAAATCCCATTTTTAAAAAAAAACTTGATTTATTAGTGCCACAAGACAGTTTACATTAACACTGCAATGAAGTTACTGTGAAAATTCCCCCAGTCACCACACTCTGGCGCCTGTCCGGGAGAATTTAGCACGGCCAGTGCGCCTAACCAGCACATCTTTCAGACTGTGGGAGGAAACCGGAGCATCCGGAGGAAATCCACGCAGACACAGGGAGAACATGCAGACTCCGCACAGACAGCGACCCAAACCGGGAATCGAACCCAGGTCCCTGATGCTGTGAGGCAGCAGTGCTAACCACTGTGCCACCCATTTTCCTGCACTTGTCCCATATCCTTGAATATTAAGATATTTCCAGGGATCGTCCAAATACTTTTTAAAGGTTGTAATGTGTCCAGCCTCCACTACCTTCCAGGCAGCGCATCCCAGATACCCACCACCCTCTGAGTGAAAAAGTTTTTCCTCAAATCCCTTCTGAATCTCCTGACCCTCACCCTAAAACTAAGCCCCCTCATGATTGACCCCTCTGCACAGTTTAAGCTGTAAAATCTCTTCTGGGCAGACCTACCATGAAATACAAGTTACATTAGTAAGTGTGAGCTAAAAGACTCACTGGATATAGTCGCTGGACTGCATGGTCTGAAGGGAAAACACACAATTCAAGTCTTATGGGTCAAGCAGCAAGCAGATCAATCAGGATCCAATTTGTCTAGGCCTAATTGGAGGCCTTGACTCTGATGTCCACAGTCTGCCTTCAAGTCGACATTTCTCACAAACCGAATGCAACCCAACACCTTGAGGCACGGATTTCAGTTGGTTACTGGAGGGACCACAAGAGTTTTACTAGCCAGAGGCAAAGGGAAAACTTCAAACAGGCAGTTGGTGGGGCACACTGCCCGTGGTCTTTCCCCTCCCTTGGGAGTCAGCAGCTGTAAACAGACTGGCGCCACCTCCACTTTCCACTCATGCCAACGCCACCACCAGAGGAACAGAGGCATCATCTGTTCTGGCAAACCGCGGGTGAAACAGGGAAAGAGCCAGCCGGTGGAAAACAAAATGAAGCAACTCACAAACAACAACAGCGCAAACACTGCAGTTAAACGAATGAGAGGCAATCTTATTGAAAGGTGGAAGGTTACTGAGGGGGCTTGAGGATAATGCTAAGAGGATGTTTCCCCTTGTTGTTGGGGAATCTAGAACCAGGGGACAAGGTTTAAAGATAAGGGGTGGAGTTCTCCCGTCCCGCCTGCCACGGGAATCATAGAATCCCTACAGTACAGCAGGAGACCATTCGGCCCATCGGGCCTGCACCGATAACAATCCCACCCTATCCCTGTAACCCCACATCTTTTACCCTGTTAATCCCCCGAAACTAGGGTCAATTTAGCATGGCCAATGCACCTTAGGTTTACATTAACATTGCACAGAAGTTACTGTGAAAATTCCCCAGTTGCCACACTCGGGCTCCTGTTCGGGTACATTGAGGGAGAATTTAGCACGGTCAATGCACCCTAACCAGCACAACGTCTGGAGTGTGGGAGGAAACGGGAGCACCCAGAGGAAACCCACACAGACACGGGGAGAACATGCAAACTCCACACAGGCAGTGACCCAAGCCAGGAATTGAACCCGGGTCCCTGGCGCTGTGAAGCAGCAGTGCTCACCACTGTGCCACCGTGCCACCCCATAGTGGGCAGGACAGAAAAGTCAGCAGACCTCGGGCGGGAATTTCCAGTCTTGGGCAAGCTTGGCTAGAAAACCCGGCCCAAGGTGTCTCTCTTATTTAAGAGAGTGATGAGGAGGAATTTCTTACTCTCAGGGGAGAACTTAACTTCGGAATTTTCTTCCACAGAGAGCAGGAGGCAAGGTTACTGAATATGGACTGAACGTAGAGTTCATCAGACTTTTGAATGGACCTTATATTAAGTTGATCTTTTTCTACACCCTAGCTTTTGATTTGATTTATAATTGTCACATGTATTGGGATACAGTGAAAAGTATTGTTTCTTGCACGCTATACAGACAAAGCATACCCTTCATAGAGAAGGAAAGGAGAGTGTGCAGAATGTAGTGTTACAGTCATAGCTAGGGTGTAGAGAAAGATCAACTTAATACGAGGTAGGTCCATTCAAAAGTCTGATAGCAGCAGGGAAGAAGCTGTTCTTGAGTTGGCTGCTGCGTGACCTCAGACTTTTGTATCTTTTTCCTGACCGAAGGAGGTGGAAGAGAGAATGTCCAGTGTGTGTGGGGTCTTTAATTATGCTGGCTGCTTTCCCGAGGCAGCAGGAAGTGTAGACAGAGTCAGTGGATGGGAGGCTGGTTTGTGTGATGGATTGGGCTACATTCATGACCTTTTGTAGTTCCTTGCAGTCTTGGTCAGAGCAGGAGCCATACCAAGCTGTGATACAACCAGAAAGAATGCTTTCTATGGTGCATCTATAAAAGTTGGAGAGAGCTATGACTATAACACTATATTCTGCACCCTCTCCTTCCCTTCTCCCTTATGTACTCTATGAACGGTATGTGTTGTCTGTATAGCGCGCAACAAACAATACTTTTCACTGTCTCCCAATACATGTGACAATAATAAATCAAATCAAATCAAACCATCGGTTAGGAGAAAATTAGCCACCAACAAGCTCAGAATTTGAACTCCACACTCAAGTGGCAGTTTATTAACAGCCTCAAGTAGCCTGTCTCCTGGAGGGACAGGAGAACATTCAGCAAACACGAATGGATTGTGGGGGAGGCATGGGGGGGGGAACAGGGAGGTTAGTGGGGAGTCCTGTAAAGGACAAAATAGGAAAATGATAAAAGTAAATGAGATCTCGGTGAACGTAATTAGTTCTTCATCCGAGATGGACCATCCAGCGCTATCTTCTTCCTGAACGTGAGATTTCTTCAGTCAAGAAGGAATTGGAGTGGAATTTCCTTTCAATTGCTGAGACTGACTGGGACTGCGAGGGGGAAGAAGGGATTACTGGCAGCATCAGCGCTCCTTCCTACCGGATCACTGAGCTTGGGCACAGTGACAGGTCTGGGCTCGACACGCACAGGCTTCAGAGTCAGACTTCCTCCCCATCACTCCCTGTGGCCCGCAGCTAGAGATACCGCCCATCTTAACACAAGCCAAGTCACTGTGTGTGCAGAATTCTGCACTGACCAACACCTGCTGAGGCAGAGAGAGGTTAGTCCAGGCTGTCTGCAGCCAGCTAATAACTCGCTCGCTCCCAATAAAGTGCTCTCAGTTAAAAGGAAACCCATTTAAACTCGAGTGTTATGTTTTCTTTTCTCCTGGTTACTGCAGAACGCTGCCCCCCACCGTCACCGTCTGGTTGTGTCACAGCTTGGTATGGCTCCTGCTCTACCCAAGACTGCAAGGAACTACAAAAGGTCGTGAATGTAGCCCAGTCCATCACGCAAACCAGCCTCCCATCCATTGGCTCCGCCTACACTTCCCGCTGCTTCGGCAAAGCAGCCAGCATAATTAAGGACCCCCACGCACCCCGGACATTCTCTCTTCCACCTTCTTCCTTCAGGAAGATACAAAAGTCTGAGGTCACGTACCAACCAACTCAAGAACAGCTTCTTCCCTGCTGCCATCAGACTTTTGAATGGACCGACCTTGCATTAAGTTGATCTTTCTCTACACCCTAGCTATGACCGTAACACTACATTCTGCACTCTCTCATTTCCTTCTCTACGAACAGTAAGCTTTGTCTGTATAGCGCGCAAGAAACAATACTTTTCACTATGTGTTAACACATGTGACAATAATAAATCAAATCAAATCAAATCCACCCCGCCTGCCCCCTCTGACCGACAGACAAACCACAACAATGGGCTCGGATGGGACACAAACGTCATCAGATCCTGACCTGTGGCCTCTCTTGTCTTGGCATCGGGATTTAGTGGATCTGGCCAGTTGGCTGCCGTGTCTGTGGGCCCTGTAGATTTTGGAATCAGAGGCTTAAAATAAACTCAGTGACTGGAGTAGGCCGTTCTGCCCATTGAGTTTTACCAGGCTGATTCCGGGGATGGCGGGACTGATGTATGAGGAGAGATTGACTGGGTTACGATTGTTTTCATTGGAGTTCAGACGAATGAGTGGGGATCTCGCAGAGACTTATAAAATTCTAACGGGACTAGACAGGGTAGATGCAGGAAGGATATTCCCGATGATGGGGGAGTCCAGAACCAGGAGTCACAGTCTGAGGATTCAGGGGAGACCATTTAGGATGGAGATGAGGAGACATTTCTTCACCCAGAGAGTGGTGAGCCTGTGGAATTCATTACCACAGGAAGTAGTTGATGCCAAAACATTGAATGTATTCAAGAGGCGGCTGGATATAGCACTTGGGGTGAATGGGATCAAAGGTTATGGGGAGAAAGCAGGATTAGGCTATTGAGTTGGATGATCAGCCATGATCGTAATGAATGGCGGAGCAGCCTCGAAGGGCCAAATGGCCTCCTCCTGTTCCTATCTTCTATGTTTCTATGCTTCTGAGTTCATTCTGCCCTTTTGATTAACTGCGACAACTCTTCCTCTTCAATCCCGACTCTTGTCAATTTGCAATGCCCATTAATAACCAGGAAATTTAGGACCTCACACTGCGGATACATTCCAGTTTGATTCAAGATGGCGCCGGAGCAAAGCGACTTCTTGCAAGCTGTGCCCAGTATACTTTCTAATTCTATCTTTTACTCTCGTGCTATGCTTCTAAAACTTTATTCCAACTCTTTTAAAAACTCTAACAATGCTTTAACTCATTAAGTTGATCTTTCTCTACACCTTAACTATGACCGTAACATTCTGCACTCTTTCCTTCTCTATGAATGGTATGCTTTGTCTGTATAGTCCGCGAGAAACAATACTTTTCACTGTATACCAATACATGTGACAAATATAAATCAAATCAAACTATCCAAATAGTATCAGAAAAATCAATGAATTACAGCCAGTTCCTTCCTGATCTCTTCAAAATTGTCCTGATTAAACTCAAACTGTGGTTTGCCACCCGACAATTACAACATTTAAAATACATTTGGACAGGTACATGGATGAGAAAGGTTTAGAAGGGTATGGGCCAAACACAGGCAAGTGATACTAGTTCAGATTAGGATTAGCATGGACGAGTTGGGCCGAAGGGCCGGTTTCCGTGCTTTATATCTCTATGGCTGGAATTTTACCGATTCCGGGGGCGGGTGAGGCTCGGAGAACAGCATTCTCCATTGGCCTCGGGTGGGATCATACGAACCTGGGGAGGACGCGCTGGTTAAATTCCACCCTATGATCCTACTCTTGCCCAACAGGCGACAATCACTAGACCATTGGAGATGGGAGCAGAGGTAGATCATATGGCCCTTCCAATCTGCTCTGCCATTCCACGCAACCATGGTCGATCTTGGGCTTCAACTCCACTTTCCTGCTGTCATGTTCACAAGACACAAAAGAGACCATAAATCAAACCTCATTCAGCTGATTTAAAAATAGACATTCCCAGATCAAAAACATGACTGCCACAGCTCACATAATTTGCAAGTTGGCTACAGCCCTGGGAATCTCCAGCAGTAATTACCAGACAGAATGCAAGTGTGGAATCTCACACCCATCACTGTGTGGGCCACGCCATCTGTCTAACCAGTACAGAACCTTCAAAACTCATTATACCTACAGAGGCACTGATAGCCACCACCCATCTCCTCGGCTGAACAGTAGATTTTGCCAGAGACATAGGGTGGAATACTTCCGGTTTAGCTTAGTTGGCTGGACAGCTGGTTTGTGATGCAGAGTGATGCCAACAGCGTGGGTTCAATTCCCGTACCGGCTGAGGTTATTCATGAATGCCTTGCTTTCTCAAACTTGGTCCTCGCCTGAGATGGTGGTGGTCCTCAGGTTAATTTGATTTGATTTGGGGCAGCATGGTGGCAAAGTGGTTATCACCGCTGCTTCACAGTGCCAGGGACCCGGGTTCGATTCCGGCCTTGGGTCACTGTCCGTGTGGAGTTTGTACTTTCTCCCCATGTTTGCGTGGGTTTCCTCCGGGTCCTCCGGTTTCCTTCCACTCTCCAAAGATGTGTAGGTTAGATTGATTGGCCAGGTTAAATTGACCCCGAGTATCAGGGGAATTAGCAGGGTAAATGTGTGGAGTTACGGGAATAGGGCCTGGATGAGATTGTGGTCGGTACAGACTCGATAGGTTGAATGGCCTCCTTCTGTACTGTAGGGATTTTATGATTCCATTCCAGGACTAGGCCCCAAGGCAGAGGCGGGAACAGAGAGAGTTTTCCAGCGTGAAGGACACTGGGAATTCAGGTTAGAACATAGAACATAGAACATAGAACATTACAGCGCAGAACAGGCCCTTCGGCCCACGATGTTGCACCGACCAGTTAAAAAAAAACTGTGACCCTCCAACCTAAACCAATTTCTTTTCGTCCATGAACCTATCTACGGATCTCTTAAACGCCCCCAAACTAGGCGCATTTACAACTGATGCTGGCAGGGCATTCCAATCCCTCACCACCCTCTGGGTAAAGAACCTACCCCTGACATCGGTTCTATAACTACCCCCCCTCAATTTAAAGCCATGCCCCCTCGTGCTGGATTTCTCCATCAGAGGAAAAAGGCTATCACTATCCACCCTATCTAAACCTCTAATCATCTTATATGTTTCAATAAGATCCCCTCTTAGCCGCCGCCTTTCCAGCGAAAACAATCCCAAATCCCTCAGCCTCTCCTCATAGGATCTCCCCTCCATACCAGGCAACATCCTGGTAAACCTCCTCTGCACCCTCTCCAAAGCCTCCACATCCTTCCTGTAATGTGGGGACCAGAACTGCACACAGTACTCCAAGTGCGGCCGCACCAGAGTTGTGTACAGTTGCAACATAACGCTACGACTCCTAAATTCAATCCCCCTACCAATAAACGCCAAGACACCATATGCCTTCTTAACAACCTTATCTACTTGATTCCCAACTTTCAGGGATCTATGCACACATACACCTAGATCCCTCTGCTCCTCCACACTATTCAAAGTCCTCCCGTTAGCCCTATACTCAACACATCTGTTATTCCTACCAAAGTGAATTACCTCACACTTCTCCGCATTAAACTCCATCCGCCACCTCTCGGCCCAACTTTGCAACCTGTCTAAGTCTTCCTGCAAACTACGACACCCTTCCTCACTGTCTACCACACATCTCTGGAAGATTCCGGCCATCGCCTGTGGAACCAAGTCTCTGCATACAAACCTTACCTTGCTGCGTCATCGCCAACTTTGAATGAATTTGGTAACTCCTGCTTTCAGCTGGCGGAACTCACCTGAACTTCAACTCCTGCGTGAAGGATCCCTCACGGAGCTCTGACATTCATGTGAATTCATATCCCTTTCTTTGGATTTTTTTTTGTTTTAAAGTTGTTCCTAGTTCTAAAACTGTGTGCGCGTGCGTGCGACTGTGCATGTGTGCGTGTGCATGCGTGTGTAGTCGTGGTGACCATTCCCCGGGTTTGAATGTATGAATAAACAATACTTCTGATTTAACCCCACAGAGAGTTTGCTGCGAGTCACTTTACAATTGATTTCACAAACAGAGGGTTTGGAGAAACAAGCCACTATCCATTTCAAATAGGGATACACCTCTGCTCACAGACAGATGGTGAGAAAAGTAACGCGTTCAGCTCACCCCTCTTCTCCCATTTGTAAAACCGCCTACGCCTCCAAATACCTCCATTCCCTGAGACATCAAAAGCCTGTCTATCCCGGACTGAATTGGGGCGTCGCGGTGGCACAGTGGTTAGCGCTGCTGCCTCACAGCGCCAGGGACCCGGGTTCGATTCCTGTCTCGGGTCACTGTCTGTGT